>NC_024795.2:25859216-25927971 GCF_000309985.2 Brassica rapa | reverse complement strand
GTTTTATCAAATAATTTAATAAAACTTCATAATACTCCCTAAATCGATGGAATAACCACTATAAAGTTATTATTTTCCTGATAAATGGAGATGACAAAGGCTCCAAACCTCTTTGAAAATCATCATATGTTAGTGCAGGATGCAACTAGGCATTAAAACAATATTTTCATATTTTTTAAAATTTTCTAAAAATCTATGGGCTTAACCCCTACAAAAATATTGAGTTTTTGGTAAATACTTTATATACTGAAGCCTATAATCTTTAGTGTTGTTTTAAAATTTCTACCATATTCTAAATTTGTATTAATGTATGCTAAACTCTTTTTCATGGTAAATGAGCATCTTTCAATTGTTTTTATCAATAATTTAGTAAAACTTCATAATACCCAAAATCGATGGAATAACCACTATAAAATTATTATTTTCTTGATAAACGGAGACGACAAAGCTCCAAACCTCTTTGAACATCATCATATGTTAGTGCAGGATGCAACTAGGCATTAAACAATATTGTCATATTTTTTGAAATTTTCTCAAAATCTATGGGCTAACCCCTACAAAAATATTGAGTTTTTGGTAAATACTTTATATACTGAAGCCTATAATCTTTAGTGTTGTTTAAAATTTCTACCATATTCTACATTTGTATTAATGTATGCTAAACTCTTTTTCATGGTAAATGAGCATCTTCAATTGTTTTTATCAATTAATTAATAAAACTTCATAATACCCCTAAATCGATGGAATAACCACTATAAAATTATTTTTTCTTGATAAACGGAGACACAAAGGCTCCAAACCTCTTTGAACATCATCATATGTTAGTGCAGGATGCAACTAGGCATTAAAACAATATTGTCATATTTTTTGAAATTTTCTCAAAATCTATGGGCTAACCCCTACAAAAATATTGAGTTTTTGGTAAATACTTTTATACTGAAGCCTATAATCTTTAGTGATGTTTTAAAATTTCTACCATATTCTACATTTGTATTAATGTATGCTAAACTTTTTTCATGGTAAATGAGCATCGTTCAATTGTTTTTATCAATTAATTTAGTAAAACTTCATAATACTCCCTAAATCGATGGAATAACCACTATAAAATTATTATTTTCTTGATAAACGGAGACGACAAAGGCTCCAAACCTCTTTGAACATCATCATATGTTAGTGCAGGATGCAACTAGGCATTAAAACAATATTGTCATATTTTTTGAAATTTTCTCAAAATCTATGGGCTAACCCCCCTACAAAAATATTGAGTTTTTGGTAAATACTTTATATACTGAAGCCTATAATCTTTAGTGTTGTTTTAAAATTTCTACCATATTCTACATTTGTATTAATGTATGCTAAACTCTTTTCATGGTAAATGAGCATCGTTCAATTGTTTTTATCAATTAATTTAGTAAAACTTCATAATACTCCCTAAATCGATGGAATAACCACTATAAAATTATTATTTTCTTGATAAACGGAGACGACAAAGGCTCCAAACCTCTTTGAACATCATCATATGTTAGTGCAGGATGCAACTAGGCATTAAAATATTGTCATATTTTTTGAAATTTTCTCAAAATCTATGGGCTAACCCCTACAAAAATATTGAGTTTTTGGTAAATACTTTATATACTGAAGCCTATAATCTTTAGTGTTGTTTTAAAATTTCTACCATATTCTACATTTGTATTAATGTATGCTAAACTCTTTTTCATGGTAAATGATCATCTTTCAATTGTTTTTATCAAATAATTTAATAAAACTTCATAATACTCCCTAATCGATGGAATAACCACTATAAAATTATTATTTTCTTGATAAACGGAGACGGCAAAGGCTTCAAACCTTTTTGAATATCATCATATGTTAGTGCAGGATGCAACTAGGAATTAAAACAGTATTGTCATATTTTTTGAAATTTTTTCAAAATCTATGGGCTAACCCCTAGAAAAATATTGAGTTTTTGGTAAATACATTATATACTGAACCATATAATCTTTAGTGTTGTTTTAAAATTTCTACCATATTCTACATTTGTATTAATATATGCTAAACTATTTTTCATGGTAAATGAGCATCGTTCAATTGTTTTTATCAATTAATTTAGTAAAACTTCATAATACCCTAAATCGATGGAATAACCACTATAAAGTATTTTTCTTGATAAACGGAGAGACAAAAGGCTCCAAACCTCTTTGAACATCATCATATGTTAGTTCAGGATGCAACTAGGCATTAAAACAATATTGTCATATTTTTTGAAATTTTCTCAAAATCTATGGGCAAACCCCTACAAAAATATTGAGTTTTTGGTAAATACTTTATATACTGAAGCCTATAATCTTTAGTGTTGTTTTGAAATTTCTACCATATTCTAGATTTGTATTAATGTATGCTAAACTCTTTTTAATGGTAAATGAGCATCTTTCAATTGTTTTTATCAAATAATTTAATAAAACTTCACAATACTCCCTAATTCAATGGAATAACCACTATAAAATTATTATTTTCTTGATAAACGGAGACGCCAAAGGCTCCAAACCTCTTTTAACATCATCATATGTTAGTGCAGGATGCAACTAGGCATTAAAACAATATTGTCATATTTTTTGAAATTTTCTCAAAATCTATGGGCTAACCCCTACAAAAATATTGAGTTTTTGGTAAATACTTTATATACTGAAGCCTATAATCTTTAGTGTTGTTTTAAAATTTCTACCATATTCTACATTTGTATTAATGTATGCTAAACTCTTTTTCATGGTAAATGAGCATCGTTCAATTGTTTTTATCAAATAATTTAGTAAAACTTCATAATACTCCCTAAATCGATGGAATAACCACTATAAAATTATTATTTTCTTGATAAACGGAGACGACAAAGGCTCCAAACCTCTTTGAACATCATCATATGTTAGTGCAGGATGCAACTAGGCATTAAAACAATATTGTCATATTTTTTGAAATTTCTCAAAATCTATGGGCTAACCCCTACAAAAATATTGAGTTTTTGGTAAATACTTTATATACTGAAGCCTATAATCTTTAGTGTTGTTTTAAAATTTCTACCATATTCTACATTTGTATTAATGTATGCTAAACTCTTTTTCATGGTAAATGAGCATCGTTCAATTGTTTTTATCAAATAATTTAGTAAAACTTCATAATACTCCCTAAATCGATGGAATAACCACTATAAAATTATTATTTTCTTGATAAACGGAGACGACAAAGGCTCCAAACCTCTTTGAACATCATCATATGTTAGTGCAGGATGCAACTAGGCATTAAAACAATATTGTCATATTTTTGAAATTTTCTCAAAATCTATGGGCTAACCCCCCTACAAAAATATTGAGTTTTTGGTAAATACTTTATATACTGAAGCCTATAATCTTTAGTGTTGTTTTAAAATTTCTACCATATTCTACATTTGTATTAATGTATGCTAAACTCTTTTTCATGTTAAATGAGCATCTTCAATTGTTTTATCAATAATTTAGTAAAACTTCATAATACTCCCTAAATCGATGGAATAACCACTATAAAATTATTATTTTCTTGATAAACGGAGACGACAAAGGCTCCAAACCTCTTTGAACATCATCATATGTTAGTGCAGGATGCAACTAGGCATTAAAACAATATTGTCATATTTTTTGAAATTTTCTCAAAATCTATGGGCTAACCCCTACAAAAATATTGAGTTTTTGGTAAATACTTTATATACTGAAGCCTATAATCTTTAGTGTTGTTTTAAAATTTCTACCATATTCTACATTTGTATTAATGTATGCTAAACTCTTTTCATGGTAAATGAGCATCGTTCAATTGTTTTTATCAATTAATTTATAAAACTTCATAATACCCCAAAAATCGAATAACCACTATAAAATTATTATTTTCTTTGATAAACGAGACGACAAAGGCTCCAAACCTCTTTGAACATCATCATATGTTAGTGCAGGATGCAACTAGGCATTAAAACAATATTGTCATATTTTTGAAATTTTCTCAAAATCTATGGGCTAACCCCTACAAAAATATTGAGTTTTTGGTAAATACTTTATATACTGAAGCCTATAATCTTTAGTGTTGTTTTAAAATTTCTACCATATTCTACATTTGTATTAATGTATGCTAAACTCTTTTTCATGGTAAATGAGCATCGTTCAATTGTTTTTATCAATTAATTTAGTAAAACTTCATAATACCCCCTAAATCGATGGAATAACCACTATAAAATTATTATTTTCTTGATAAACGGAGAGCACAAAGGCTCCAAACCTCTTTGAACATCATCATATGTTAGTGCAGGATGCAACTAGGCATTAAAACAATATTGTCATATTTTTTGAAATTTTCTCAAAATCTATGGGCTAACCCCTACAAAAATATTGAGTTTTTGGTAAATACTTTATATACTGAAGCCTATAATCTTTAGTGTTGTTTTAAAATTTCTACCATATTCTACATTTGTATTAATGTATGCTAAACTCTTTTTCATGGTAAATGAGCATCTTCAATTGTTTTTATCAATTAATTTATAAAACTTCATAATACCTCTTAAATCGATGGAATAACCACTATAAAATTATTATTTTCTTGATAAACGGAGAGCACAAAGGCTCCAAACCACTTTGAACATCATCATATTTTAGTGCAGGATGCAACTAGGCATTAAACCAATATTTTCATATTTTTTGAAATTTTCTCAAAATCTATGGGCTAAACCCCTACAAAAATATTGAGTTTTTGGTAAATACTTATATACTGAAGCCTATAATCTTTAGTGTTGTTTTAAAATTTCCACCATATTCTACATTTGTATTAATGTATGCTAAACTCTTTTTCATGGTAAATAAGCATCGTTCAATGGTTTTTATCAATTAATTTAATAAAACTTCATAATACCTCCTAAATCGATGGAATAACCACTATAAAATTATTATTTTCTTGATAAACGGAGACCACAAAGGCTCCAAACCTCTTTGAACATCATCATATGTTAGTGCAGGATGCAACTAGGCATTAAAACAATATTGTCATATTTTTTGAAATTTTCTCAAAATCTATGGGCTAACCCCTACAAAAATATTGAGTTTTTGGTAAATACTTTATATACTGAAGCCTATAATCTTTAGTGTTGTTTTAAAAATTTCTACCATATTCTACATTTGTATTAATGTATGCTAATCTCTTTTTCATTGTAAATGAGCATCTTCAATTGTTTTTATCAATTAATTTAATAAAACTTCACAATACCCCCTAAATCGATGGAATGACCACTATAAAATTATTATTTTCTTGATAAACGGAGAGCAAAAAGGCTCCAAACCTCTTTGAACATCATCATATGTTAGTGGAGGATGCAACTAGGCATTAAAACAATATTGTCATATTTTTTGAAATTTTCTCAAAATATATGGGCTAACCCCTACAAAAATATTGAGTTTTTGGTAAATACTTTATATACTGAAGCCTATAATCTTTAGTGTTGTTTTAAAATTTCTACCATATTCTACATTTGTATTAATGTATGCTAAACTCTTTTTCATGGTAAATGAGCATCTTTCAATTGTTTTTATCAAATAATTTAATAAAACTTCATAATACTCCCTAAATCGATGGAATAACCACTATAAAATTATTATTTTCTTGATAAACGGAGACGACAAAGGCTCCAAACCTCTTTGAACATCATCATATGTTAGTGCAGGATGCAACTAGGCATTAAAACAATATTGTCATATTTTTTGAAATTTTCTCAAAATCTATGGGTTAACCCCTACAAAATATTGAGTTTTTGGTAAATACTTTATATACTGAAGCCTATAATCTTTAGTGTTGTTTTAAAATTTCTACCATATTCTACATTTGTATTAATGTATGCTAAACTCTTTTTCATGGTAAATGAGCATCGTTCAATTGTTTTTATCAATTAATTTAATAAAACTTCATAATACCCCCTAAATCGATGGAATAACCACTATAAAATTATTATTTTCTTGATAAACGGAGAGCACAAAGGCTCCAAACCTCTTTGAACATCATCATATGTTAGTGCAGGATGCAACTAGGCATTAAAACAATATTGTCATATTTTTTGAAATTTTCTCAAAATCTATGGGCTCCCTACAAAAATATTGAGTTTTTGGTAAATACTTTATATACTGAAGCCTATAATCTTTAGTGTTGTTTTAAAATTTCTACCATATTCTACATTTGTATTAATGTATGCTAAACTCTTTTTCATGGTAAATGAGCATCGTTCAATTGTTTTTATCAATTAATTTAGTAAAACTTCATAATACCCCCTAAATCGATGGAATAACCACTATAAAATTATTATTTTCTTGATAAACGGAGACGACAAAGGCTCCAAACCTCTTTGAACATCATCATATGTTAGTGCAGGATGCAACTAGGCATTAAAACAATATTGTCATATTTTTTGAAATTTTCTCAAAATCTATGGGCTAACCCCTACAAAAATATTGAGTTTTTGGTAAATACTTTATATACTGAAGCCTATAATCTTTAGTGTTGTTTTAAAATTTCTACCATATTCTACATTTGTATTAATGTATGCTAAACTCTTTTTCATGGTAAATGAGCATCGTTCAATTGTTTTTATCAATTAATTTAGTAAAACTTCATAATACTCTCTAAAGTGATGGAATAACCACTATAAAGTTATTATTTTCTTGATAAACGGAGACGACAAAGATTCCAAACCTCTTTGAACATCATCATATGCAAAATCACGATGCAAAATGAGCATCGTTCAATGGTTTTTATCAATTAATTTAGTAAAACTTCATAATACCTCCTAAATCGATGGAATAACCACTATAAAATTATTATTTTCGTGATAAACGGAGAGCACAAAGGCTCCAAACCTCTTTGAACATCATCGTATGTTAGTTCAGGATGCAACTAGGCATTAAAACAATATTGTCATATTTTTTGAAATTTTCTCAAAATCTATGGGCTAACCCCTACAAAAATATTGAGTTTTTGGTAAATACTTTATATACTGAAGCCTATAATCTTTAGTGTTGTTTTAAAATTTCTACCATATTCTACATTTGTATTAATGTATGCTAAACTCTTTTTCATGGTAAATGAGCATCGTTCAATTGTTTTTATCAATTAATTTAGTAAAACTTCATAATACTCCCTAAATCGATGGAATAACCACTATAAATTATGATTTTCTTGATAAACGGAGACGACAAAGGCTCCAAACCTCTTTGAACATCATCATATGTTAGTGCAGGATGCAACTAGGCATTAAAACAATATTGTCATATTTTTTGAAATTTTCTCAAAATCTATGGGCTAACCCCTACAAAAATATTGAGTTTTTGGTAAATACTTTATATACTGAAGCCTATAATCTTTAGTGTTGTTTTAAAATTTCTACCATATTCTACATTTGTATTAATGTATGCTAAACTCTTTTTCATGGTAAATGAGCATCGTTCAATTGTTTTTATCAATTAATTTAGTAAAACTTCATAATACTCCCTAAATCGATGGAATAACCACTATAAAATTATTATTTTCTTGATAAACGGAGACGACAAAGGCTCCAAACCTCTTTGAACATCATCATATGTTAGTGCAGGATGCAACTAGGCATTAAAACAATATTGTCATATTTTTTGAAATTTTCTACAAAAATATTGAGTTTTTGGTAAATACTTTATATATTGAAGCCTATAAACTTTAGTGTTGCTTTAAAATTTCTAACCACATTCTACATTTGTATTAATGTATTTTAAGCTATTTTTCATGGTAAATGAGCATCGTTTAATTTTTTTTATCAATTAATTTAATAAAACTTCATAATACTCCCTAAATCAATGGAATAACCATTATAAATTATGATTTTCTTGATAAACGGAGAGGACAATGGCTCCAAACCTCTTTGAACATCATCATATGTTAGTGTATGATGCAACTAGGCATTAAAACAATATTGTCATATTTTTTGAAATTTTCTCAAAATCTATGGGCTAACCCCTACAAAAATATTGAGTTTTTGGTAAATACTTTATATACTGAAGCCTATAATCTTTAGTGTTGTTTTAAAATTTCAACCATATTCTACATTTGTATTAATGTATGCTAAACTCTTTTTCATGGTAAATGAGCATCGTTCAATGGTTTTTATCAATTAATTTAGTAAAACTTCATAATACCTCCTACTAAATCGACGGAATAACCACTATAAAATTATTATTTTCTTGATAAACAGAGACGACAAAGGCTCCAAACCTCTTTGAACATCATCATATGTTAGTGCAGGATGCAACTAGGCATTAAAACAATATTGTCATATTTTTTGAAATTTTCTCAAAATCTATGGGCTAACCCCTACAAAAATATTGAGTTTTTGGTAAATACTTTATATACTGAAGCCTATAATCTTTAGTGTTGTTTTAAAATTTCTACCATATTCTACATTTGTATTAATGTATGCTAAACTCTTTTTCATGGTAAATGAGCATCGTTCAATTGTTTTTATCAATTAATTTAGTAAAACTTCATAATACCCCTAAATCGATGGAATAACCACTATAAAATTATTATTTTCTTGATAAACGGAGAGCACAAAGGCTCCAAACCTCTTTGAACATCATCATATGTTAGTGCAGGATGCAACTAGGCATTAAAACAATATTGTCATATTTTTGAAATTTTCTCAAAATCTATGGGCTAACCCCTACAAAAATATTGAGTTTTTGGTAAATACTTTATATACTGAAGCCTATAATCTTTAGTGTTGTTTTAAAATTTCTACCATATTCTACATTTGTATTAATGTATGCTAACTCTTTTTCATGGTAAATGAGCATCTTCAATTGTTTTTATCAAATAATTTAATAAAACTTCATAATACTCCCTAAATCGATGGAATAACCACTATAAAATTATTATTTTCTTGATAAACGGAGACGACAAAGGCTCCAAACCTCTTTGAACATCATCATATGTTAGTGCAGGATGCAACTAGGCATTAAAACAATATTGTCATATTTTTTGAAATTTTCTCAAAATCTATGGGCTAACCCCTACAAAAATATTGAGTTTTTGGTAAATACTTTATATACTGAAGCCTATAATCTTTAGTGTTGTTTTAAATTTCTACCATATTCTACATTTGTATTAATGTATGCTAAACTCTTTTTCATGGTAAATGAGCATCGGTCAATTGTTTTTATCAATTAATTTAGTAAAACTTCATAATACCCCTTAAATTGATGGAATAACCATTATAAAATTATTATTTTCTTGATAAACGGAGACGACAAAGGCTCCAAACCTCTTTGAACATATCATATGTTAGTGCAGGTTGCAACTAGGCATTAAAACAATATTGTCATATTTTTTGAAATTTTATCAAAATCTATGGGTAACCCCTACAAAATATTGAGTTTTGGTAAATACTTTATATACTGAAGCCTATAATCTTTATTGTTGTTTTAAAATTTCTACCATATTCTACATTTGTATTAATGTATGCTAAACTCTTTTTCATGCAAAATGAGCATCGTTCAATTGTTTTTATCAATTAATTTAGTAAAACTTCATAATACCTCCTAAATCGGTGGAATAACCACTATAAAATTATTATTTTCTTGATAAACGGAGACGACAAAGGCTCCAAACCTCTTTGAACATCATCATATGTTAGTGCAGGATGCAACTAGGCATTAAAACAATATTGTCATATTTTTTGAAATTTTCTCAAAATCTATGGGCTAACCCCTACAAAAATATTGAGTTTTTGGTAAATACTTTATATACTGAAGCCTATAATCTTTAGTGTTGTTTTAAAATTTCTACCATATTCTACATTTGTATTAATGTATGCTAAACTCTTTTTCATGGTAAATGAGCATCGTTCAATTGTTTTTATCAATTAATTAATAAAACTTCATAATACCCCCTAAATCGATGGAATAACCAATATAAAATTATTATTTTCTTCATAAACGGAGACGACAAAGGCTCCAAACCTCTTTGAACATCATCATATGATAGTGCAGGATGCAACTAGGCATTAAAACAATATTGTCATATTTTTTGAAATTTTCTCAAAATCTATGGGCTAACCCCTACAAATATATTGAGTTTTTGGTAAATACTTTATATACTGAAGCCTATAATCTTTAGTGTTGTTTTAAAATTTTAACCATATTCTACATTTGTATTAATGTATGCTAAACTCTTTTTCATGCAAAATGAGCATCGTTCAATGGTTTTTATCAATTAATTTAGTAAAACTTCATAATATCTCCTAAATCGATGGAATAACCACTATAAAATTATTATTTTCTTGATAAACGGAGAGCACAAAGGCTCCAAACCTCTTTGAACATCATCATATGTTAGTTCAGGATGCAACTAGGCATTAAAACAATATTGTCATATCTCCTAAATCGATGGAATAACCACTATAAAATTATTATTTTCTTGATAAACGGAGACGACAAAGGCTCCAAACCTCTTTGAACATCATCATATGTTAGTTCAGGATGCAACTAGGCATTAAAACAATATTGTCATATTTTTTGAAATTTTCTCAAAATCTATGGGCTAACCCCCCTACAAAAATATTGAGTTTTTGGTAAATACTTTATATACTGAAGCCTATAATCTTTATTGTTGTTTTAAAATTTCTACCATATTCTACATTTGTATTAATGTATGCTAAACTCTTTTTCATGGTAAAGGAGCATCGTTCAATTGTTTTTATCAATTAATTTAGTAAAACTTCATAATACCCCCTAAATTGATGGAATAACCAATATAAAATTATTATTTTCTTGATAAACGGAGACGACAAAGGCTTCAAACCTCTTAGAACATCATAAATGACTTTTCACATATTCCTATATATAATCATTTGAAATTAACTGTAATGGATTTTCATGAGTAACTTATTTAAAATAATCCATAATACATAATATTGTTTATTTTAAAAATTAAACCAAAACTAAATGTTTAATTATTTACTCGATAATATAAATCTATGAAGCAAAAAGTTTAATTTCTTAAAAACTTTCTAAATTTGTGAAATGTTGCAATATCTTTGAATATGACAATAAAACAATAGTTTACTAATCTTTATATATATATATATTTATGATTTAATAATGAAATAATAATCCAAAAATATATATATATAGAAGAAGATACAAATATATGTGAAAGTTTGAAACGATCTATTCAATGAATAAAATATACAGTAAGCTTATTATGTTTTAAAAATTGATAGACACCTATAAATTATAATATATACCTATTTAGAATTAAAAACAAAATGTTTATATAAAAATAAATAAATACAAAAGCCCGCGCGGTTGCACGGATCGAGATCTAGTAACTTATTTAAAACAGAATCTAAAATATATTGACATATATTAGAACTCACACAATTTTTTTTAATTTGATACAAAACTGGGCGAATAAACCAGATCCAAAAACAAGAACCAAACCCGATCCGATAAAAATGAATCCAAACCAAACCCGACATAAATACCGAATGGGCTTTGTTCTACGGTATTTTGGATTATGAGTTTTACCTGAACCAAACCCAAGCCCAAATAAATATCTGAATATACCAAAAATACACAAGATATTATTGAATACCTATAATAATTATATATTACATGAATAATTAACTCAAATATTTAGTTGGATATATGTTTTTGGTATTTGGTCAATATTTATGTTTTATGTTATCACAGTTGCATTTGTAGTTTAGTTACAAATATGTTTGCTTCTTAAGTTTAAAAAATGTTATTTTATTTTGAAGTTTAAATAATTTGTATTGCGTTGTTAGTTGTTAATTTTTACTTGTTTTTGCTTTTCTCCTCTTAACGATTACTTCTGAATCATGTGACTGAACTTCTGCTAGTGTAAATTGTTTAAATTTTCCAAGTTTAAGAACTGAAGTGTGTACTTTCAAATGTCAAAAAATTATTTAGGGAACAGAAAACAACGGAACAATAAACTATCAAACAAGTTTTAAAATAAAGTATTCATAAAACTAAGCTGAAAACAAACTTTAAAACTCAAAATTCATTCATCACCATAATTATACTCTTCAACTTCCACAAACAATTCACCAGCCCCATCTCCTCCAAAATCTTCTTCAATTTCATCTCATCAACTTCCACGTGGAAGTAATTGTGCACAATCACCGCCGGGTCCAAGTAACTTCACATCTAGCCTAGGCCTCGTATCTAGGCACACTTTTTAACACACATGTTCTACCAAATGTTGGATCAGATCGTTCACATAGATGATGTCATGCTTCCCTAGCTAGCCCCTACCAAGGTGCATCAGAATGTTATCATAGAGAACGCATACATTTTGACACCAACTGGATCCAACATATGAAATATAGGGTGCATTAGAATGTTCCGTCCTCCCTCATTCTCTTCTTCAACACTGACTCGGTTACTGCAACAGTCATCTCGACATAGCCTGATATAACAAAACTGGACTACATTATAGTAAACTACACTTGTCCTGGAAAATAGAACTGAAAAACATATATAAACCCAAATTATACGACTAATAAAATCAAAGCACGAAATGCAGCATTTTAGATAGTAAAAAGGAGAAAACATATATCCTTTACATGTACACAAATCTATCAGTGATATTTTTCATAATCACGCATTATTTTTACTGAAATAAATATAGATTTTTTTATCGAAGTGGTGTGTCTCTGAAAGGAATACTCATCTTTTAGCTAAAAAGAGGATGAGAGTGGGTAGAAGAAATAATATTGAGGATATAATCTCTTTTGATTTTACAACAAAGAGATTTGGTAAGCGGCTGCCTCCACCATTTAACGCTCATAGTGTAGATATATTTGTGTCGTTATCATTTGTTAGAGAGGAGCAGCGTGCGGTCTTACAGGAAAGCTGGGTGAACGGTCCGGCATTGGAGATTTGGATCACAAATAAGATTAATCAAGACGCAGTTTCATGGAGCAAGTTATTGAGGTCCATCTCTATTTTTAATGTTGATGGTCTAGCTGGGAGTTTCTTCATTGACGAGGAAAGTTGCTGTGATTGATCTAGACATTGGACACGGACTGAGATCCGTTGCAACCAAAGAGCTAACATAATTGGACAAGATGAATATTTCAAGTCTGTGAATATGGGAGAGGCTCTGAATCATAGAAACGTCTAAATCATATAAAACACAACAAATTTGGATTTGTGCTCCCCGTTTTCTAGTGCCCATTTGTGTGCCCTTATGTTCTAAGCTCAGCACAACTGCAAGTGCAACCGTGAACATGGAAATAAGGCAATGATTAATCCGTTCCAAGTCAATTATTAGTCTTTCTTTTGATTATGATTTGACCCAACTTTTCAATTGCTTAAGTAGAGTGCTACATTTCTAAGCTTTCACAATTGTTATAATTTTAACATATGGTGCCTATTTTCCAAAATCATGTAATATTACAATAAAAACTCAATAAATTAATAATGATGAAATATGGTAATTTATTAATTTATAAGGGTATTAGTTTACAAAAAGTTTTTTTTTAGATTTATATATTTTAGAATATCTTTTTTGTAAAATAAAAATTGTTAGTTTTACTGTATATACATTAATTAACTTTTAGAAACTAGACTCTGATATCTTTTTTATTATATTATTTGGTGTATATGAAATATGTTTCATATGTTTCGAATGTGGTTTTAGATATAATTTAACTAAATATTATCAAAATATATTTAAGATTAAGAAAAAACAGACATTAATTCCATTGTGAAAATAAAACTAATAATACAATGTTTTGTTTGTGCTTTTATGAATTATATATAAATATTATTAATTTATAATTTTACAGGGAAAAATATTTACATAGAATTTTCTAAAAAGTTATTATTTTATCGATGTGTGTTATATTTTTAACCGGTCCAAATTGAAACTGCAGGAATTATTAATTTACTGTATTTATTAATTTATCAAATATTAATTTATAGAATTTTACTGTAGTTTTCTTTTGTAAACTTTTTGTTATTACATGTATTTCATTTACAAAAAAAAAAAGAAAATAGTTGGAGAAGTAAAAATATGTTGAAATATGGCTTTCTATTAACAATCATATTGATGTTTCATCTTTTCGTGTTTGGAGGATCTTAACTCTCTAACACGAAATGAAGAATGGAAAAAGCCACATAGAAATATACTGTAATTTTGGAGCCATATAGTCATGCAAGTATAAAAACTGTAATGTTATGTGGATCATACGGAACCACACTGGTCAACCTCTGTTTCTTAGTCAAAGATGCTTCTCCTTTCAATTCCCTTTGAGTTTCTTGCTTATTCTGCTAGCCAGTTAAAGAACACATAGACTTGAATGCTTGCACTGAGGGATGGGATCAAGGCAGAGGATATTAGATCATGGATGGAGGATTTTGGGAACATAAAGAATGTTGTCAAATATGTTGCAAGGTTGGGCCAGTCTTTCGGCTTGTCAAAAGAGACGCTCACAGTAATGGCTGATGATGTCGAACTGTTCTTGATGTGCAGATCCTCTCTTCGGGAACACACTATGTGTTTTCAGATGGAATTGGCAAGATTTCTTCTGAGTTTGATGAACTGGTGGCTAGGAAATGCGACATCAAAGGAGTTTCTCCATCTGCTTTTCAGATTAGTTATGGAGGGTACAAAAGAGTAGTCGCTCAGGATCCAAACTAATCAAAGAAAATGTCTTTGAGAAGTAGTATGGCAAAGCTCCATTCGGATCACACAAAACTGGATGTGTTGGCATGGACTAAGGAACAACCTTGTTATCTAAACAGACAAATGATAACACTTTTGTCCACTTTGGTGGTTAGTGACAGTGTTTTTGGAAAGAAACACAAGGAAGTTGTGGATACGTTAGACTCCGTCTTAACTGACCCGATGAAGATTCTTTGTCTAATGCCTCCAAGGGAGCATACCAAATTTCTCAAGGATCTAGTCTCTTGTGATATTAAACCCTCAGAGCCCTTTCTATCAATGATGCTTCACTAAATCAGAGAATCAAAACTGGTGGAACTATGTAGTAAGACCCGTATTTAGATTTCCAAGGGTAGATCCATGAT
The DNA here is from genome assembly GCF_000309985.2 of Brassica rapa. Classification (NCBI taxonomy): domain Eukaryota; kingdom Viridiplantae; phylum Streptophyta; class Magnoliopsida; order Brassicales; family Brassicaceae; genus Brassica; species Brassica rapa. The sequence continues at coordinate 25,912,834 of NC_024795.2, read as the reverse complement.
GGGTTGTATGGATGAAATGAATACGCTAGAATACGATGAGGTGTTCATGTAGTGTTCATATGAGAGTCAAAACAAAATATAAGTTTCAAATCAAAATCTAGTTCCACATCAAATCCTACTATCATGCAAGATTCCAAGTCGCCAAGAGAGCCATCCAACATAATAGAAAATGTTGTGTTGCAAAAAGTCCATGCTTTCATACGAGGATTTCATGTGCTTAAAGCTATTGAGGTGAGTGGTTTGGTTTATATCATTTTTGCATAAATCTGGATATTCTTTCACACACAGATGTGGTGGTATTTTGACTTCAAGCTCTGATTTTGGGAAATCAGCAGCTGCTGAGAACATGTTTGCCAGTTCAAGGCACTGTTTTCTCAGGGATTTATCGTCTTTTTTACTCACAAACACCTTATGAGATCTGAGATAATCCTATAGTGTTATTCATAGGTCAGTTTGTGAAATGCTCAGTGTTTTCCTGAAATTGATATAGCCAATAATTATAAGTTATTCTTAACAAATAATAATCTTTAGATAAAAATAACTTGATTTAAATTTTAACCTGGATGGTAATCTCACAATCCAAAACCTGAGGTTCCGTAATAGTATAGTCCATTGGCTCATAAGTTTTTAGTGGGATAAGTTCTGGATCCCAGCTTACAAAATACAAATCCTCATCCAATGGTCTCTGAACTTTTGTCTGGATATGACCTATGCAATCAAACGAAAAGGATATTCAAACCAACAGCAAATAATAATTCTCAAAAGAATCACAATAGAGATAAAAAAAAGTGTTTACCTATAGCCCTTTTGGAAGAAAACGATACAATCAGTCATAAGAACCAAACCACTCACCTCAATAGCTTTAAGCACACAAATATCCACCGCATGCAAGAATGGACTTTTCACAACAACATCTCCTATTATATTACATGGTTCTCTTGGAGACTTGGAATCTTGCATAAGAGTAGGATTTGATATGGGAATAGATTATGACTTGAGACTGAGATTTTGTGTTTACTCACATATGAACACTGCAGGAACACCTCACTGTATTCTAGCAAATTCGTTTCATCTATACAACCCATCATGGATCTACTCTTAGGAATCAAAATACACATCTTAGTACGAAGTTCCACCAGTTTTGATTCTCTAATGTGGTGAAGCATCATTGAGAGAAAGGGTTCTGAGGGTTTAAAACCACAAGAGATTAGATCTTTGAGAAACTTTGTGTGCTCCCTTAGAGGCATTAAATGAAGAATCTTCATATGATCAGCTAAGAATGAATCTAACGTATCAACAACTTTCTTAGGTTTCTTCTCGAAACATTGTCACTAACCCCCAAAGTGGACAATATTGATATCATTTGTCTGTTAAGAAAACAAGGTTGTTCTTTGGTCCACGCCAACGCATCCAATTTTGTGTGATCGGAATAAAACGTTTTCATTCTACTCCCCAAAGACAGTTTCTTTGAGAAGTTTGGATTTTGAGCGACTACTCCTTTGTACCCTCCACATCTAATATGAAAAGTTGATGGAAAAATCCCTTTGATGTCAGCATTTCCTAGCCACCATTTCAGCGAACTCAGAAGAAATCTTTCTAATTCTATCTTAAACACACATAGTGTGTCACTGAAGAGAGGATTTCCACATCATGAATCAGTTTGACATCATCAGCCATGACTGTGAGCGTCTCTTTGTCCAAGCGAAAGATTTCCCCAACATTCTTTATGTTCCCAAAATCTCCCATCCATGATCTAGTATCCTTTGTCTAAATTACGTTTCTGGGTGAAAACATCCAAGTCGATATGTTCTTTAATTGGCTAGAAGAGTAAGCAGGAAACTGAAAATAAAAGGAAAAGCACCTCGACTATGAAAAACAGGCTGGTCAGTGTGGTTTCGTATCATCCATGCAACATCACACTTTTGATCTTTGTCTGACCATACCGTTCCAAAATTGCATTCACTGCATTTCTATATGGTTTTTTCCATCCTTCATTTTGTGACAGAGGGTTAAGACCCTCCGAAGGCCAAACATCAATATGACTGTTGATAGAAATTCATATTATAGCATCTTATCATGTGATAAGTTCCTTCGCATGTGCTTCAAATGTAAATTGAACCAATGCACAAAATATACTCGACACTTAGTCTCTTTAAGCCCGATCGTGTGAATAGTTTCTGAACCAGTGATCCTCTCAAAAAGATATCTAACCTTCATTGCACTCACTCCCGTCAGGAATCCACTCACATTAACTATCTTCCCCATTGTCTCCTATCGATCATTGAAGATAAACATATAATCCAAGATAAGAAAGAATCCAAAATCATTACTGAAAATCAGAAGAAAAATATCCAGAGAGATGACATACTCCAGCTGATGTTGATGATGGTGATCGATTTGCTAAGTTTCAAATTCTCCGATACATTTCAATATTCAAATCGACCGCCTTTTCTTATTTTTGTTTTAGAGTGATCCTCTTGGCTGAGGTTCTAGTTTGCTGTATTTGATTGTTATAACAAGAATTAAATCCGACAACAGATTATATATACTGCAGTCAGAGGTGGAGAGCTTTCAGTGATGTATTTATGTTAAAGACATCTTTAGGATGAAAAAGAAAAATGTTCTTTGTTCAAAAAAAAGAAAGATGAATTCAATACAATCAAAATCCAATGACTATACGCTGCTTTTCATTTTATGAAATTATTTTAGAGTCTAATATCATTGGATATTATATTTGTATATATTTAACATATTTTAAAATTTACTGTTGCTAAATTTTAGTTAAAGAGGTGTTATTTAAAAGAGTTTAATTTAACCATAATTTAATACTATTCATTTAATTATTTTAAATTATGTTTTAAAATTTAGTGTGAATAAAATCGAATTTAAAGTTATTTAAAACTAAAGAGGTGTTATTCAACTATGAATTTTAATAAATTTTAAATTTAACCCAAATTTGGTATTATTCATTCAATGATTTAAAATTATTTTTTTAAAAATTAAATGTTTTTAGATCTTAAAACCAGGTATCACATATTTCTAATTATAGTGTTTTACAACTAAAATTTCAAATAATTCATTTAAATTCAATATTATTCAAAACTACATAATTATTAAAATCTTTGTATATGGTGTCATTTGAAATGAAGGCTAATAGATATTCATGAGTAAATGACTAAAGCCAAAATCAAAGTTTTATTATAGACCAATATGGCAAAATTGGGAAGATTACCATTGTTATAAATGGATCTACAGGTACAGTATATAAAGTTTGGGTGTAAAACTAAAGTCTCGGAAAGATTTGGAGGCAAAAGTCGATAAAGATAACAAAAGAAAGGACTTGAAAGCAAAACATAATTAAAAGAAAAACAAATAAATAAAGATTGAAGAAAACCCTAATCTCTCATCGTCTCTCTTCTCCACTTCCTTCCGCGCCGCTTCCTCAGTGGTTTCCTTCGCCGTTCGTCCAATACTTTCTTAGCTTCGGTAAGATGCTGTATAGGCTCTCCTGCTTCTTCTTCTTATCGTAGATTTTGCAACGTTTATCATATATAAAAAAAACTTTCGAATTTCTATCGGTTTTTGGACCCAATTTATCAAATTGGTCTCAGATTTTGTAATCTTCGTTGAATGTTAGCTGAAAGGATGAATCTTTAATGTTAATTGCAATTCAATTGGAGAAAAGCTTGTGGCTTTAGCTGAGTAAGCATATGTTTTGTTGTTTTTCTGTGATTGGCTTCTTAGAAACAGGACACAGCATCTGTCATGCTCTGTAATTCCTGAGTTCTTAGTTTAGATTATTGTTTTTATGGCTTAGGATTGATGAATTTGAAGTTGGTTTGATGTGTTAGCTTTTATTTTGTCTTCTATTTCTTAAGAATCCAATCATGTGTGGTACATTGTCTAACTCAGTTTACGTTTGGTTGGTTGATTGTTAAATAGATTGAAGTTGAGACTCAATGAGGGGAAGGAGCTACACACCATCACCACCGAGGGGCTATGGGAGGAGGGGCAGGAGCCCTAGCCCCCGTGGCCGTTATGGTGGGGGTGGGGGTCGTGACAGGGATCTCCCAACCAGTCTTTTGGTTCGCAACCTTCGTCATGATTGCAGGTTTATTCTTTACTCCTTTATGTGTAATTCCATTTAATTGGTTTAATCCTCTTCTTGCCGATAGTGAGATTGTTTGGACTATATGTTTGCAATGCTTTTGTGGCCTTGTAATGATTCTGTGTCTCCTTATTTAGGCTTGTCTGATTAAGAAAAAGCTGATGCATGACTAATCATAATAGGTTTGATAGATGTTTTTGGCTCTGTTTATGCTTGTTTTGTGGCTCATTAGATTTACTCTTTTAAGATAAGAGTATGTATGAACCTTTTTGTTTTCAGATTACTCTGTCTTTTCTTCTTAGCTATTTGTATTTATCAACTTGTGCTTAACCCTTCTCTCTTTTTCTCCAGGCAAGAAGACCTTAGGAGGCCATTTGAGCAGTTCGGTCCTGTCAAGGACATCTACCTTCCAAGGGATTATTATACCGGGTGAGCATGCTCAGTAGTTAGTACATTATATGTTTAAGCACCTAAGGCGTTATTTTACTTTTGCTTCAACTAGATCTTGTCTCCTCTTATCGTTTTCTTTTACTTCATAGACCACCTTTTCTGATTCCTGCTTGTTCATAGCTATTCCTACTTCTTCGCATTTGCACCTCTTGATTGCTTTGATTTATAAGACTTTTCTTGATGTGTAAATCTCCCTTTTTATATCATATTTTTCCTTTGGGGGCTTTTGAAAAGCTTTTTGTCCACATTTGAATATTTCAGCCTTAGTAAGTGTGGTATCCTTAAAACTTCATAGTCTTCTAGTCATTTTAGGGGGGAATAATGTAGTGATATGTTCCGTGTTCGATCACTCTTAAAGTGTTTTTATTGAAGTTGTTGAGGTTTAGCAGTGAATCTAAAGAGACCATGAAGTAATTAGAGTTCCTTGGAAGATGTTATGGTAGTGAAGGTTTTGAAGGAAGTTGAGTTTGAGTTCAATTTCAAGATGTTATCAAGTCTTGGAGAAGTCTTCTTTATACTGAAAAATTTGCAAGGTGTGCAGGCAAGTGATTGCTTTTTCATGTTGCAGGAGATAGTTTTCTTGTCTTAGCGGTAAATCTTCCTTGGTCACTGTGTTTTTGCTTCATAGTCTGAGATTTTTTTTCTTTCATGTGTTGCAGAGATCCAAGGGGGTTTGGTTTCATTCAGTATGTGGATCCTGCTGATGCTGCTGAGGCAAAACATCACATGGAAGGCTATCTTCTTCTTGGTCGCGAGCTGACTGTTGTATTTGCAGAAGAGAACAGGAAGAAGCCAACTGAAATGAGAACTAGGGATCGAGGTGGTAGGAGCAACAGATTCAATGACAGAAGACGTTCTCCTCCTCGCTACTCTCGTTCTCCTCCCCCTCGACGTGGCGGTAGAACGCGATCACGTAGCCGTGAATATAATTCTCCTCCCCCTAAAAGACATCAGTCTAGGTATATGCCTGTCTGAACTTCATGCTGTCGGAACGTCTTTACAGTTCTCTCTTATAAACCAACTCCGTTTTATCACAGGTCGGTCTCACCACAGGAGAGACGATATGAGAAGGAGAGGTCATACTCTCGTTCACCACCACGTAATGGCTCAAGGGCTCGCAGTGGAAGTCATGAGAAGGTGAAGAAAAGCTACAGCAGGAGCAGGAGCCCAAGAAGAAGTGTGAGCCCGAGAAGGAACAGGAGCTACACTCCTGAACAAGCCAGGAGCCCTGTTCCTAGGCAGAGTAGGAGCCCAAGCCCTCGTGGAGAAAGGAATGGAGACCGTTCTCCAAGCCAGTGATTCTCTCTGCCGTCACTCTTGTTTGTTAGCTATGTTTTATCAGATATTTGTTTGCAACTAGGTTGGAACCTCTTGCTTTATTTCTTTGTTTAAACAAGTTTTAAGACGGTTCTCTTGATGCTTTGCTTTATGTGTTTGATCCGTGGATGATGTTAAGACATGACAATGATGTTGCATATGCGGTTTTTATCTCTTTAGATCTCATCCACTGGCACCCACTGGTGTTGAATAGGCCTCTTGCACTTTCCAGCTATTTTGTATTTATTAAAAATCCTGAAGAACTTGCGTTATTCTTGTTGCAGATTACGTTATTCAACTTCAACTTCTAGCTGTTTGTCTTTCGATTAAGGCTTGAACTGCTTAGCACTTTGAAACAGAGATCATACTTTTCAAATAGAGAAAAGCATGAGGACCATAGTTATTATCATCAATATATACTTAGGATCTTTTGATACGAGGAAAGGTAACAACAGATGACAGATTATTGTGGGTACACCATAGTTATTATCATCAATATATCCACCAAAATGGAACCACAATGTTAAATGACCAAGAAAAATTGTTTGCTCAGGGAATAGACAAACAATGTGAGGTAGGACCTATCCTCATCAATAGCTTCAAGTTTATACAATTTAGTGTAAAAACTTTTTCTTTATCCATAACCAAAGACCATATATGGTCTGGTCTTAACTGATAAATTGTTTCTTCCAGGAGGAAAAGAAAACGAGTTCGTTTTCATTTGTAAACAAGAAAAAAGAAAGGTGATAAGGACGTAAAAAGACACATGCATTGGCGATAACTTTCAAGAGAGAAAGAGATAGACGTTCACATATGAGATAATTAAACTGATGAAGACTATTTGTTGGCATAGTTGCTACCTAACAAATTTTATAACATTAATGATTTGATTTATCTCTAAATAATAAGATCAAACTTTCCGTTGAAACACACGAACGGATGGCCAAAGCTACCGGTCAATTCGTGCATTTCTTTTAACCTAATTTCTTATTTAATATTACAAATCCTCAAGACATATCATATCATTTAAAAAGGAAAACTGAAATATCCTTAACAAAAAAAACAAGAAGAGACATTGAATAATAAGGTTCAAACCTTCGAGAAGAGTGACATGAGTCTGCATTTTCATATCGGTACGTAATGCTCATCCATTTTGTTTGTTATTTTATTTTGATTATTGACATAATTGCATGTACTAGATGTGTCTGTATATGCAGATGATGAATGTGTATGTTTCATGCATGTTATGTATTTTATGCATATACAGATATACTCGACTTATTTGTCGGTTATAATGTTCTTCGTTGAAATCTTGTTCTTGAGTTTTCTAGTCACAACTTCATAAAGTTTTTTCGTTTAATGGTACAACGAGAGATCTAGGAGATAAATCCAGTATCCAATCTACAAATGACTATATCGAGCAATAAATCAAAAGATCTTAAGAATACAGCTTACAATAAGAAATTATTCAATAAGATATCATTGTTTCTTGGTCTAGATCGTTTGGTTATGCCAAAGAATTTCAGTTATACAGTTATTTAATTTTGCTGCTGTGATGTGGACCGAAGGGTCAAAGAGAAGATCACTCGCATGCGAAGTTCGCTTATGTCAACTTATGTAAACGTCAATTAATCTAACGGCTTGTAACGATTGGATGTAGTGGTATTATATTAAGCTTGATCTATGTCTAATTTCGTAGGCTTTAGTAGGTCAGTAAACGCCACTTAGGCCCAATACGGATTATGTGGGCCTACTTTTGCTTACGTTAGTTCGTTTTTGTGAATCCGTAAATGAGGAAACGTGTAAAAGGCTCAGTGTGAAAACGGCATGGTGTTCGTTTCGATTTGACGGAATGATAACGCATGGACCAATCACCAACGAGATAATGAATAAGTAGACATAAACATTGAATCTGCATAATAAAATGCATTGCATTACGCATATACGTACATTTTAGTTACATGAAATTATAATCACCAATTAACACTAGTCTGGAAAGTAGAAACATATATAAAGCTAAATGCGAATTACATAATCTATGAATTCAACTTATTACACAAACCAAGCCATATATACATATATGAGAATTCATCCTTTTTTAAAAGTTAATTTATCTATACATGCAACTACATACATTCTTGTGATTGAAATGCTTGTATATACGTACATCTTAGTAACATAAAATTATATATAATCATCAATCAAAACACTGGACTAGAAAGTAGAAACATATATAGAGATATATGTGATAATGTGAAGCACTTAAGAAATGAGAGTATTCAACTTATTATACAACCCATTTGAATTCATCTATACATGCAAGTACATACTCGCGATTAACAAAATTAAGAATGGCAAGGTTTGAGTTTTGATTCAAATTTAGAATTACATGAAAGTGGAGTGCATCCTCTTTGTATGTAAACTTTTCCCAAATAGGGTTAAGTAGCCTTTTAGATGCATTATACAAACGGATGCAGTTATTATGGAGATTAAACAAATAATATCGTAATTTTGTTTTCACATTGCACTTGATTAAATACTAAACAAGAATCAGAACTCAAACCTTGCCACAAAACAACTTACCACACATATATATATACCGACTTATATGAGTATGTTTACATATATGAGGTATATATTTATTTTGTAATCACACAGATCGCCACAAAACAACTTAGCACACATATATATACCGACCTTTGAAATCACATGAGTACACACTTCTTGAGGCATGGTAGATATAGAAGGCATCACGATCGATCAAATCATATATCTTCTATTCTCTGGCCATGTTCTAAGCTAGACGACGTTCCAACAATCTCACCAGTACAATCTTGCGTCCGAAACGGCTGGGACAATGGAATATTACTATCAAAAGGATCATCATTAATAAGCGCGTTTAGAAACGAAGAAAACTTATCATCGTAACAGAAACCAAAGTCTTCGTTGTCTTCACCACCGAAGACACTGAAAGTGATCTTGGTAGCTTCATTTCCGCTATTAACGGTGGTGTCATCAGTGTGAGAACTAGAATTAGGCTCTAGAAGATTCTGTCCACCGGAAACTTCTTCTCCGGGTTTATGATGAGCATTGTTTGCATCAAGAGGCTTGTGGGTTTGAGGATCAATGCCTTCACTTAAGAGTTTCTTACGAAGATGAGTGTTCCAATAGTTCTTAATCTCATTATCAGTCCTTCCCGGTATCCTTCCCGCGATCAGTGACCACCTTACAACACACATTATATTGAATTATCATGATCATGTATGCGAACTAATCCTGTAATACAATCTTATATATAGCTCATTGTTATAACATTTTCATAATTTATATTCTTATAGAAAATACAACTCAGTCATTAGGACACTATAACCTTATAACCAGCAAAGTAGAAGTATTTTCAATTAAATAATAAGAATCTGAAGAATGGGTTATTATTTTTGTTCAAAATTCAGTCAACATATATATAGTTTTGACAGTTAACATGTCTAAAAGAAGAAGATTAGATCCATATGTATATATTGGCAAATTGACCCCAAGTAAAATGTGATAAAATGAAAGATTCTTGATGTTTTTTTTTGTTTTGAACAACAGATTCTTGATGTTTATGTAGAAAAAATGAAACCCTAGTTTAAAAAACTAGCTTATTCGTAGTACACATCCACGTACGTATATAAAAGATTAATCGTTTAATTAAGTATATGAAAACTATTGAAATTTTTTTTTTTTTTTCTGAATAATTATATGTATATACGTTACATAGGTATGTTTCGCACCGGTTGCCAAGGAGGCGATGAAGGCGGATGATGAGATCTTCCTCGTCGGGAGTGATACCGCCGCGTTTTACAGACGACCGTAGATAGTTCATCCACCGTAGACGGCAGCTTTTACCACATCGGAGTAAACCAGCTCTTTTGGGAAGCGATCTCCACCTTCCTTCGCCTTCTTTCTTGATGAAGCTCACAAGAATCTCATCCTCCTCCGCCGTCCATGGTCCTCTCTTCATCCCCATCTTCATGCAGCACGGGATCATCTTCTTCACGACCTGCTTCTTTCCTCCAGATGACGTCATGTTCGCCGTCTTCAACAGAGTTCTCTCTAGGGTTTGGTGATCGCTCTTCAATTTCTTGATTGGTTAGCTTTTCTCTCTCCCTCTTTTCCTTAGTCTAGTGATGTTACCAATGAACCTACCGACCTTTTGTTCACTTTCTAGTTTAGTGTTTGGTGATCACGCGCTTCTGCTTCCAATTCTATTTATTTTTTCTCAAGATTTGTAAAGACCATTCAAGTGGTTATTACAAGTTACAACCCTTCGTAATAGTGATCCATTAATTCACCAACATCTAAATCTAAGTTCATAAAATGACTTTAGCAGGTCATTTATTACATAGGAACGATGATACAAACGAGTTTGCACATTGGTTCCTATGTGACATGTAGAACCGGTGCATTATAATTTATGCGGTTTGAAACAACTGTGGACTAAAAATCATATAATCAAACATATTCACTCCATTTTAAAATTATTTATATTTTAGAAAATATTGTTTTAGAAAACATATCTTTTTACATTTTCAATGCAATTTTTTAGTAAATAATAATGATAAATTATAAAATTCCAAATAAATTAATTGTGTTTATTAAATTTTGATTAGATAAATATTATGAAAAAATATTTAATCATAAAATAATGGATTTTAATCAAAACTCAAGATGTTTTTAACATATGTAAAAATTCTAAAACACATATCTTTTAAGAAAAAAAAAATTACCAAAAAAATATATTTTTTTAAAACGGAGATGTATACATTTTTAATCAATTTAGATGCTAAATGAGTATTCATGTTAACCATTAGAATTATGAGAACCGAAACAAATGTTTCATCTCGATATGCTCAAACTGACAACGCAGGTAAAATGGTTCCTTAATTTTTTGTATTAAGGATCATATTTCTATGAAATCAGAGTTTGAGTGGCCATATAACATCCGCTTATCCCAACTCCTCCGAATGAAAAAGTTGAATTAAAACAAAAGTGTTTAACATTGTTGATACTGATATTACATTAATGAATACTAACCACTTTTATTTTGATTTTTTTTTTATCAACCACTTTGATATGACATTGTTGATATTACATTAATGAATACTAGCATTGTGATTTATATTTTTTTTTGACATCAACCACCTGATTAGAATTTATAAATAAATTTATTAACAATGACATAAACTAATGAAATACCCATTTAATATTTACACCGACTTTTTTTTTTGATCAAATTTTTACACCGACTTTTAAAACGATAAAAATCTCAGTAATTGGACAAAATGCCAGATATTTTTTTCACAAATGAGGAAACAGTGGGGTAATTACGTAAAGAAAGAAAAAAAAGCATGGACCCCATAAAAAAAGATAGGAACGAGAGTCACTTTCCAACTAAAAAACCTGATTTGTATTCTTTCCTTTTTATTTTATTTTGTCGTTTATTTAAAAATTTACCAATAGTATTATTTGTTTTCACCACTGCAATCTCAGAGCTGGCTGGCTACCAACATTAGAATATATCTTTCTCTCTCCTTCTATCTGCAACCAGAAGAGATGACGTCATCTCAGTTCAACAAATCAAAGTCTCCCGACAACAAATACGTAAGCTTTCGCTTTCAGCTTGTTCTGTTATAACTTATAACTCTTAAAAGTTGAATTATGATTTTCCGAACGTACATAGATGCTTGGAGATGAAATTGGTAAAGGAGCTTATGCTCGAGTGTATAAAGGATTAGACTTGAAGAATGGAGACTTTGTTGCCATTAAACAAGTCTCGTTGGAGAATGTTGTTCAAGATGATGATCTCAACACTATTATGGTTTGTTACTTTTATCTAAAGTGTGACCATTGTATTTCGCATTTACCAGCTTCTGTATTGACTTGAATCTTGGTGATGTTACATGTGGAACGTATACACCAGCAAGAAATTGATCTCTTGAAGGTACCTTCTTTAGCTTTAACAATGACTCTGCTTCTCACTGGCTTACAAAGTTGAGGTCATAGTGTTAAGTATCTGTGAACTTAAAATCATTACAACCACCTTCTGAGATACTGTTTTTTTTTTTTTGAATTTTATTGCAGAATTTGAACCATAAAAACATTGTCAAGTATCTTGGGTCATGGAAGACAAAGACTCACCTTCACATCATTCTTGAGTAAGTTGTTTTTTGTGTGTTTGTTTTGTTGGTCTATCTATGCTGGAGCTCAAGTTCAAATCATATATATGCAGGTACGTTGAGAATGGCTCTCTTGCAAACAATGTTAAACCAAATAAATTTGGACCTTTCCCAGAATCATTGGTGGCTGTTTACATTGCTCAGGTTCAGTGTCTATATTCTACTTAAGTTTCTCTATGACACTGTGTACTCACTAGTGAATACAGGTCTTGGAAGGTTTAGTATATCTACATGAGCAAGGTGTCATACACCGTGATATCAAGGGTGCAAATATTTTGACCACAAAGGAGGCATGTGTCCATTTTTATTTATTATTATTATTTTGGTTTCAAGATACTCAACTTGTTTGATACTTCAGGGTCTTGTTAAGCTTGCTGACTTTGGAGTTGCCACTAAACTAAACGAGTCTGAGTTTGACACTAGCTCAGTGGTTGGATCTCCTTACTGGATGGCCCCTGAGGTACACCTTTGACCTTCATCATCACCACCATATTCTCTGTATTACGTTAATTTTTTTTTGCAACACTTTTTGCCTGATTGTTTTCAGGTTATTGAATTGATCGGAGTTTGTGCTGCTTCTGACATTTGGAGCGTTGGATGCACTGTTATTGAACTTCTTACTTGTGTACCTCCTTACTTTGATATGCAACCCAGTGCAGCTCTCTATCGTATTGTTCAGGTTTTTCACAATGTTTTATGAGTTTGCATTTAGTTAAGTCGATAAAATTTAGGCAATAGTGATAAACTATGGCCTTTCTATGGTATTCAGGATGATAGCCCTCCTATTCCTGATAGTCTTTCTCCAGATATTACAGACTTCCTACGACAATGCTTCAAGAAGGTACAGTTTTAATTAATGCAACCATGTGTAGTCCCTCTGCACTGGTATGTACATCTGATTTGTATTGTGCACATTACAGGATTCAAGGCAGAGGCCTGATGCAAAAACATTGCTCTCTCACCCTTGGATAAGGAACTCTAGACGGGCATTGCAGTCCTCACTTAGGAATAGTGAAGCTATCAAGTGAGAACCTGTGTTATCTTTAACTTTTGAATTTTGGAAGAAGATTACTATCTATCTCATGTTAGGTAACGCACTAGTGTTCATCCTTGTGTACTACTATGTCCTTTGCAGATATATGAAAGAAGTAGCTGCAAGTTCAGAGAAAGATGATAAAGGAAGTCAAAATGTAACTGAAAGCCTTTCAGCAGAGAAAGATGGGATGTCAAAAACTGTAAGATTCCTCAGCTGCAATTTACCATTAGCCATTCTTTTTTAAGATGCAAATAAATAATTTAGAGATGAACAGCAGAAGGCATCTGAACATTATGAAGCACCTGGAAATCCTGAAACCGAAGCTTCCATCCAGGTGGACCAGCCATCACATAGTCTTGTCCAAAAAGATGAAGACCACATGCTTAGAAAGGTCAGTTGTGTTGTGTCGTTCTCATTCTAGTGCTTTCTTCTTAGATAATATGGCTAGTCACAGGGAAGTATACTATGTTTTGAGCTGATTGATAAGTTTCTTGTTCTTGACTCTTAAGTTCTACTGAGTTACATTTGTTTTTTTTTTGGAAAATTTCACACCTCTATATTGAGACAGGTATTGTTTGTTGTTGTTGTCTTTTTTCTTTACAAAATTATGGTGTTATTTCAATAATTTTCTTTACTTTGTTGAATGGTGTGCTCAGACTAAAAGCTCTATTTGAAGAAAATTGTTTTCATTGCTGCCTTGTACAGAGTTGAAGGTTTGGAAACTGACTAGGTTTGTTTTTTCTTGTTGTTTCTATCTTAAAGGCTGTGGAAACTCCATCTAGAGTTGGTGGGAATGAACTGAGTGGATTTAGTGATACTTCTTGGAATGAAGCCTCAACATCAATGCCTCCATCACATGCCATCAAGGGTTATTCTCCTGTCGCAGATGGTGGAAAGAATGATGGTGGTGATCCTTTCCTTTTAATGATGGGTGTCTTGAAAGATGATGTTGTTGGCATTGATGGCTTGGTATGTTTTTTCCAGAGAATACAGGTTTGGTACTACAAGTAATATATACTGGTGACACATTTTCTATCTTGTTTTCCAGGTATTTAATGAAAATGTACCCGCAGAAAATCTTTACCCTTTGCAGGTACACTTCATCCTCTGAGAATGAAATTGCCTCTCAGCTTCCTTTTAGTTGTTTCCATGTTTCAGTGGTTCCGAACCTTAGTATAAATCGGTTGAGTATTTTTTTTTTTCTGTAGGCAGTGGAGTTCAGCAGATTGGTGAGCTTCTTAAGGCCAGATGAATCAGAAGATGCAATAGTATCTTCCTGTGAGAAACTTGTTGTCATGTTTCGTCAGAGGCCTGAACAGAAGACTGTATTTGTGACACAGCATGGTTTCCTTCCTCTAATGGATCTACTTGATGCTCCTAAATCTCCAGTATGTTTATTTGTTGTCCTCCATCATCAGTAATTGTCAGTTTACAGTTATGTTCATAACCAGTGCCTGATTTGAATACTAACTGTGGCTTATATTTTGTGAACCTTTACTGGTGTTTTCAGGTAACATGTGCTGTGTTGCAGCTGATAAACGAAGTTGTTAAAGATAACACTGAGTTTCAGGAAAATGCTTGTCTTGTTGGTATTGTAAGCTCTTCCATTTTGTTACAGAGTGCTCAAATAGTCTAGTCTGTTATTTTATTTGTTGATTATTCCAAGTGATATGGCAGATTCCTGTGGTAATGAGTTTTGCTGGTTCTGGTCCTGAGAGGGATGATCATTCTCAAGAAATACGTATGGAAGCAGCTTACTTCTTGCTGCAGCTTTGTCAATCAAGGTTATTTAACAGTCACCAGCTACTTATAACTTGCTTCTTAGTTTTTTTTGTAAGGCATTGAGTTGATTTGGTACCGTCTTTACAGCTCAACATTGCAAATGTTCATAGCTTGTGGTGGAATACCAGTTTTGGTGGGTTTTATTGAAGCAGATTATGCCAAACACAGGTGTGTACTGTCTACCATCTTCTTATGGTGTTTGTAATCTTTTCAAGTTTCAACATATTAACTGCAGAAAATAT
The DNA here is from genome assembly GCF_000309985.2 of Brassica rapa. Classification (NCBI taxonomy): domain Eukaryota; kingdom Viridiplantae; phylum Streptophyta; class Magnoliopsida; order Brassicales; family Brassicaceae; genus Brassica; species Brassica rapa. Next base: position 25,897,681 of record NC_024795.2, on the reverse strand, counting down.
GTGAGTTCTATAGATTATTTCATCATAAGGACTTGGAATATTCCTATTTGGGGATGCCTAGGTTTATTACAAGTCCAAGCAGCATCTTATTTTGTGTTTGAACCTGTCTCCTATCCAACTTGTGGAGTGTGCTTGTTCTATTGTAAATGGTGGATACATTGCTCATGACCTGACCAAATTCTTGATTTATCTCTATTTATGTGCTTATTAATTTTTAATGATTCGAGATTATTTTTTTCCAGGGAGATGGTTCACTTAGCTATTGATGGGATGTGGCAAGTATTCAAACTCAAAAAGTCCACCCCCATAAATGACTTCTGCCGAATAGCTGCGAAGAGTGGAGTTCTTCCTAGGCTGATCAACACTCTCGTTAGCTTGAACGAAGCAACCCGGCTGGCTTATACATCATGGGGTCCACTGAGTGTAGATGATCAAGCTCCACAAGCACACTCTGGTCAACTTGATCAGCCTGAGTCTTCACTCATTGTGATTGATCAGCCTGATGTGTTGACAACAAGTCATGGTTGTGGTGAAGAGCCTTCTCATGATCCTTCAACTTCAAATTTTCAAAGAACAGATATCCATCAACCAGATGGTGATAGGCCTAGATTGATCTGTGTTGCATCACATGCCACAGAAAAAGTTAGACCTGGAAGTATCACATCATCTTGTTCACTTGCCCATATGGTCTCTGGAGATGTTGCAAGTGAATACTTGGAGAAAGTAGCTGATCTGCTTCTTGTATTTGCTCGAGCTGATACAACAGTCAAATCACACATGTGCAGCCAAAGCTTACTCAGTCTTCTTTTCCAGATGTTCAACCGTGTAGAATCTCCTATTCTGTTAAAGGTACTTGTGAAGATCCTTAAAATAATCTTCATGTCACATACTTACACTGCCTTTTGCAGATACTGGAGTGCATCAATCATTTATCCACTGATCCAGACTGCTTAGAGACTCTTCAGCGTGCATATGCAATCAAACATTTGATCCCTAACCTTGACCTTAAGGAAGGGAATCTTGTTTATCAGATCCATCACGAGGTTACCTCCCTAGAATTTGCATATAGATTAACTAAAAAATTAAACTTAATAGTTTGGATTACTAAGAGTTTAAATTGATGTAGGTGCTTAGTGCATTATTCAACCTGTGCAAGATCAACAAGAGGAGGCAAGAACAAGCAGCTGAGCACGGAATCATACCGCACCTGATGCATTTCATCATGTCAGCCTCTTCTCTAAAACAATATGCACTGCCACTACTATGTGACATGGCACATGCATCTCATAACTCAAGAGAGCAGTTGAGAGCTCACGGCGGTCTTGACGTGTACATGAGTTTGCTCGATGATGAGTCTTGGTCTGTAATAGCGTTGGATTCGCTTGCTGTTTGCTTGGCGCATGACAATGACAGCAGCCACAAGGTGGAGCAGGCGTTGCTCAAGAAGGATGCGGTTCAGAAGTTAGTTAGGTTTTTCAAGAGCTGCCCTGAGAGACACTTTGTGCACATATTGGAACCGTTCTTGAAGATTATAACGTAAGTAATTAGGATTACATTGTGATGTTGCAGCTTTATTTAGTCTCATTTTTCTGAATTCTTGAATACAGGAAATCGTATAGGATCAACAAGACACTAGCTGTGAATGGATTAACTTCGTTGCTTGTTTCAAGGCTAGACCATCAAGATGCGATTGTTAGACTTAATCTCCTGAAACTCATCAAGGTGAATATTAACCATCAGATATTAATTATCTAAGTTCTTCCTTGTGTGTTGAGTGTTTTTTTTTTTTTTTGACTCTCAGGCTGTGTACGAGCACCATCCAAAGCCAAAGCAACTGATAGTAGAGAATAACCTGCCTCAAAAGCTGCAGAATCTGATAGGAGAACGACGTGCTGGACAAAGTTCAGGGGGGCAAGTTCTGGTGAAGCAGATGGCAACCTCTCTGCTTAAAGCATTATACATCAACACAGTCTTGTGAGTTAATTAACCCTTGGGACTGTACATTCACTCCCATTTTTTTGCAAGAAGAATTCACCCTCTAAGTGTGTATATCTTCTTCATTTACAAAATGATTTCACCTGAAGGTGGTGGTGAATGAAAACTTTAAACTGTTAACTTGTGTTGCACTCTTGGGGGGGGTTTTAGTACCTAGAGATGCCAACGCTTCTGGGTTTTTTTGGGGGGGGGGGCAATATATTGAAGTAATTAGTATGTTTAAAAGATTTTGATTTGTGATATATTTTAAAATGAATGGAGAAGCTATTTTGTAAGCAAATCGTTCTATATTCAACATCCACACAGCTGCTCCGAATTTCTTATGTGGTAAGTTATATTCAGCCAATCAAGAGAAAAGTTGTATTCATTTTTTTGAATGAATGTACTCAATCTTTAGCTTTTGCTTAAGAGGATTGGATTCTTTCCATCAACACTGTGTCTCATCAAGAAACAAAAGCAAAATACTATTAAAACCATAAAAAAGTGGCAGCCACTTACAAAAGCTTTCCCGGGTATTCCTGGAAGTACACAAGCATGAAACTGAGAGAAAAAAAAAACTAAAGGCATAGTCCTATCATTGCTTTTGTGCATCTCACATGGCTTACCATGTTACTGTCTGCATACCATCATCCCATACTCCGAATATATACCTTTCGTTTATTCTATTACTTAAGTTGGTTTGTGTAAAGTTAATTTGATATGTCTTTGACACTAAATTTAGTTTACGTTTCAACTCTTAGCTAGTTACATAAATATCACTTAATCAGTATTTGAATAGTGTCTTAGGGTACGATTGACACGATTGAGTTTAAATGCAAGTTTGATACTTAAGTTTGCAAGAGATGTCTCTCCTTTTGGAGTTTCTTGTACCCACATTTTTTCTTCGGTTTGTTATATTCTATATACTGTGAGAATTTATTCCACTATGATTTTATTCGGTAAACTCCAAGGCCATAACGTGATGTGTCGATACGAACAATGATGATAGTGATTAGTGACCACACATAATTCAACGACACCAAGACCCTCCAAAATTTCACAGCTCATCGCATCATTGATCATACTACTCGAAGATGTGGTCAGGTCAGTTATTATTATCATTTGTGCGGACTTGATGAATAATCCCATAAGCATATTTAGTAGTATTGACTATGAAACATATAAACGGAAACACTCTCATGCAATTTCATTAGTATCCAAAGTTTAAATTAAAAAAAATGTAATATAAAGTAGTCCAAATATTAGAAGCAACAACAAAAAACTCATGCGATAAAAAAATAATAAACAGAGGTAAAGGCAAAAGAAGCCACAAACCCTATGGTATGTAGAGATTGGTTTAAAAGAGAAACCCAGATGCCAAAGCAGCAACAGATGCAAACAATGCTGGGACAAACATCGCTGCAGCATCGGAAGTAGGACTTGGAGCTGGAGACTCTGCTGTCTGAGCCGCCACCTTTCCTACGGCTGAGAAAGCCACAATAGCCACCGTCAACACCACCATAAGCTTCATCTTCATTGACTCCATCTCTCCTCTTTTTTCACTTGGAAGAAATTTAGTCAGATGGATTATTTGTGTGGTTTTGCTTTTGGTGCGGTGATGAGTTTGTGGTGGCCTTGTGGTTTTGAAAGGGTATTTATAAGCCAATAGTGGGAATATTGGTTTATAGAGACAGCTCTATAAAATAGTTTATTTCATTTATTACCTAATTTTTTTAGCAAAGGAAGCACTTAGCAAGTTAGCATATAATATTTTGAAATGTAATTTTGTAAATGTGAATATAAATTGGGGTATATATTATTCGTGAATAAGAAAGAAACAAAACATGTTGTCCAAAGAGTTCTAACAGCTGGCAGAGAGATTGGCTGTCTCTTGGCCTAAACTATATTGTTGTTTTTCTCAACCACTCTGTTCTTTCTTTACAACCTCACCACTTATTCATTACTAAAGTTTCATATTCTAATTCATACCGTATTGTACTATTAATTTATATTATTAGTTTGGTTATAGTAATCATCTTGTTCTAATTCATACGGTAGATTAGAAAAAATGTTGCTTTCAACATACGTAAATTGTATTGAACTTTCGCGGAGATATTTTATTTAAAGGATTTAGATTCTAGAAAATGTATTTGGCATTCATCTTGAATCAGATGTGATTCTTTTTACAACATGGTTTAGTACAGATGGTAAACTCTACGTTAGAAAAATATATAATATGCTTTGTCCATTTTTAGTTATGACTTCTATCCTTTCGTATTCAATGTATCGAGCTTTAGATTATAATGTATGATTTGTATAATTATGTATGATCACCACGTTTAACAATTGGCTTGTTCTGAAAAAATTAAGTTCAATCAAGATTTGCGTATCCTTATTGTCGACTCATGATTCGGTAATCTAAAGATAACGTGCGAACACTCAAAACGTAGGTTGAGATGAATTTCAAGAACTCAGGGATTGGGACTTTAACTTAATTAGTTGTAGTCTTTTTTATTCTTTGTCAATTTTGTAATGTCATAGAACTTAACTGTAAAAATGATAGCGTGACTAAATGATCAATAGCCGTTTTAGCCTTTAGATTTTCATTGAACTAATGATAATCCTTTAACCCAACGTTCATAAACTTTCATATCATATCAAACTATGAAAATGACCAACCACCCTTTTTCCTAAGATCTTTGTTTTCACACTTGTTTAATATGTCTTCTAATGTCGGCCATTTATTTCGTTTAAAATCATTATAAAACAGTAGTGTTATACTATTTTTTCGTTATATAATAAAGAAAACTAGCCGTAAAGCTTGAACACCAAACATGAATCATTACAAGCATGAGGTTTCACTAGAATGTGGCCCCAACCAATGAAACTAACTGTTGTTTCTTCATCAGTTCCAAACCAACATGAGTTGTTCTTTTCCCTTTTTTATGAACAAATTTATAATATATAAATACTCATGCGAACTATATGCTTTCACAATTTCATGAATGTTGATTTTCTAGCTTTTTTTTATGGCGAAATATCTTTTATATTTATAATTTTATTTACATACGTCATATTAATAATTAGTCAACTTATATTTAGATTAGTCTTGGGGAGCAAACAATGGAAACTTAATTCACATATAGAGTCTAAAATATAGAAAAAACGGTTAGAAATTTGGAATCATTAGATTCTTTTAAGATTGTGGAAATCCTATTAAAAAAAATAATCCTCTATACTTTTTTGGTTAGAACAAGACTAGACCTCCAAATGCTTTTCTAATATATAATTCCACAAGAAAATTACGTGATTTAAATTCTTTTTTATTTGTAAAGTTTCACATATAAAATTTTTGGTGACCAGTACTGCTAGATGACTAAAATGTTTTGGTTCACTTTTACTTTGGAGATTGAACGTTGGTGGAGTTTGAATTGGATTGCTTTTTTCGACTGCCTTTTACTTTGGAAATTGAACGTTGGTGAAGTTTGAATCCAATTCAGTTACTAATGAACGAAGTCGAAATCTATCAAAAAGAAAAGACTTCTGTGAGGCCAATCCCACAGTAATGTAAGTACGAAAATATATGATAAAATTTTGCTAGCTACATCCAAGCAGTCCACTATTGCAGCCTAGTAAAGGCCGACCCATATATTTATATTAACCAAGAGAATCAACAACAAGCAAACATATTCATAAACCACTTGAATCCTGGTTCCAACTCTACAAGGGTTTTGAAAAGAGAGGGAGTTGTAAACTTTGATCAAAAAAAAAAAAAAAAGGGAGTTGTAAACTAACTGATCACAACCTAACTCAGCAGATTCAGCTTATATAAAAACAAAAACTGATTCAGCAAGCCTCTTAGACATGATTAGGAGTGTCAAAATGGATCAAATAGGTCAACCCAACCCAAAACCCAAATGAATTTACTGTTAATGGGTCATGGGTCAATCCAACCCATTTAATAAATGGGTTGGATTGACCCATGACCCATTAAATTAAATAGGTTAGATGGGTTAATGGTTGACCCATCGATCCAATATCTTTATAATAAATTATTTTTAGAGAAAAAGACCAAAATAGCACTAAATCAAGTTTTTGTTCTCAAACTAGCACTCAAGGCCAAAAGTCACAAAAATAGCACTCAAGGGGTGGGGTTTAGGGTTTATAATTTAAGGTTTAGGGTTTAGAGTTTAGGTTTTAGGGTTTAGAGTTGAGAAGTGAGGTTTTGGGGATAAGATTTCAAATTTTGAAAAATAAAAAAATTTAAATTTTTCAAAAGATAAAATGCTATTTTGGTTATTTTAGTTTTTGAGTGCTATTTTTGTGATATAAACTTAGGGGGTGGTATTGGATCCAGGAATGTAATTGAATTTGAATGAATTCATAAGTAAAAGCTTCTGCAGTATTTTAAAAGAATTGATGAGATTTTAATGCATTCATCCAATTCTTTTTATGATGGATTTTAAAGGAGTATACATAAATTTGATAGAATACTAAAACTGTTGAAATGTATATTTTAAAAATTTCACGAATAAAATATTTATTAATATTAAAACTGAAAGAAAAATAATAATAAGTACTACAATATTTTATTGAGTGTAGCAATTTTATTATAAAATCATAAAACTAATAAATAAAATCTATGGATCATCTTAACTCGTAGCATCTCTCCACATATCTTCTGCTATAGTCTTTCTCCAAGTATTTGCATTTTCTCTATCTTGCTCTTGTGTTCCTAAAGGCTCTTGAACAACTTGATTCGTAGTCGTTGCAGATTGTTGAGTGTCTTCTTCAGCAGGAAATTCAGCAACATCTGATCGGCATTCTTTACGAAGGAAGTTATGCAACGCTGCACATGCTAATACTAATCCAGCTTGTTTTTTGTAAGAAAAAGGAGGTGCAGATTTAAAAATCGCAAACCTCGATTTAAACATTCCAAATATCCTTTCGATCACATTTCTCAAACTAGCATGACGAAGATTGAATAATTCGGATGCAGTGCTAGGATCACGTCCTTGGCCAGTCCATTCTTGTAGATGGTATCGAACACCACGAAATGGAGCCAAAAAATTGACTCGATTTGCAAAGCCACAATCAACTAGATAGAATTTACCTAAAATGTATAAAAGATAAATATTAATAATGGTTAGACATATAATTTATAAATAAATTGTAAATTTTTACCTTCTGGTACTTGGAAATTGTTTGTTCTTCTAGTTAAAGCGTCATTTAATACTTTTGAATCGTGTGCTGAACCTTCCCATCCACTAAGAACATATATGAACTCCAAATCAAAGTTACATACAGCTAACACATTTTGTGATATTGTTCCTTTTCGGTTACGATAACTTGCCACCTCTCGTCCAACTACCCTTGCAGGTATATGTGTACCATCTAGCGCCCCTACACAATTCTGAAATAAATTAAAAAGAAAGGTTAAATCACATTTTTAAAAAAAAAAATAACAAAGATGAAATAGCAGAAAAATTTAATAAAAAATGAAATAATGTACCTTAAAATATGGATAGAATCGTGTACTTTCTCTAATTTTCATAGGAACTAAACCATTTGGTTTCACCATTTGGCTTGGAGCTATGACAAGTAAAGCTTTCAAAACACGATTAAAGCTAGTGCTTATTGCAAACTTGGACCTTTTAAATGTATCCTTTACTGAGCAATATCGTGAATTTTGCCCAACAGTAAGCATGAAAATTGCAAGCATCTCTTCGACAGATATGAATCTCGTGTCTTGTAAACCAGCTTTCTCTCTCAGAATACTGGATAACTTCAGAAATACATCTGGAAACATACGGTACAACACCCGAAAATGTTTAGAATCTTCTTTTAATACCTTTTGTATGTATTGTTCTCCAAGGTTTGTGACTGGTCGACGAAGTGGACGTTCAATGAAATGTTGACCCATGATACGCTTTCTTGAGTTTTGAAACTGAGCTCCGATAGCAACCATCACCACCATAAGAAATAGGCTTGCATCAAAATCATCATTATTTGTTTGATCGATATCCATCAAGATGTCTTCTTCTTCGTGGAAATTTTGATCCATGAAAAAATAACCAAGGATTATAAAATGAATCTTTAAAAAACTGAAATTTGGTTTTTGAGGTTCTCTTTTACTTTTGATTTTTGACTTTGATATATGGGTTATATAGGAAATATGTAACGTTAAGTTCTAAATTTTAAAATTGAAGTAGGTACTATTTTGTAGGGATTATATGCTATTAGTTGACTACAATAAAAACTATTTTCAAGGGCTAGTATGATATTGTTGACTACATCTACAACCAACACTATTTTTAGGGGATAGTATGATAACAAATCAAAGGATTTTATATTAAAGAAATAACACCAGGAATTTATCAAGAGAACACAATGTCATACTACGACAAATGTTGTTTACTTGCAAATATGATTTCATGCTGCGTATGTTTCTCTTTCCCTCTCCATGTGAACTTTTCTGCAATCACTTATATTTAAATAGTTTTTTTAACACAAAATACTTAAAACCACATGAAGGATATCAAATTGATCAAGTATGACACATAAAAAAGCTAGACTTTTTATTATTGGAAGAAAACAAAAGACATTATTTCAAATAAAAACTAGAAAGACTACTGCTAGTAGCACGATTATTCAAATCAAATTAAATGCATAGCTAAAGCCTAAAATAATATCCTAAACATTACGTCGGATCCAACCCAAGCGTTCTTCAACCTTCATCCTAAGAAATACGTCTTTCATATTCAACGTATGAATTTTAGTTACTGCATCATAGCATATATCCTGTTCCAAGTCAGGAATCTCTTTGATTGCATCCCATACATTATTCTTTCTCTTTTCAGCTTCTTTTTCTTCAGGTTCTTTTTGATGTCTTTCTTCTCTTTGTTGCATAAGGTTCATGATATTAGTGCTCACTCCAATCATTTCAGTTAGCACCTTTTCAGAACGATCACCAGGATTAATTGACCCTGATGCATCTCCATCACCATTGGGTTTCGCTCTCTTCCTAGAAGGCAACTTTTCTTTAGAAGCTCTACGTGTGGTTTCATTGGTTTCAATGACATTCTCTGTATGAATCTCATCTTCTTTTTCTTGAAAATCATTCTCAACTTCAAAAGCTTCAGCATTTGCATCATCACCGAGTCCAAATGAGTTGTTTCCCCTTGCTGTAGCACTTTCAAAAATGATTTGTAAGTCTTCAAAATCTTCAAAAGTGTTGTCCCGCATATTTTCAGAGTTTGGATGTCCCTGGTGAAAATATGAAATATCAAAGTGAAACTTTTTTAAAAAGAAAAATTTAAAAAGTTAATAAAACTTTGAAGAGGAGTTACAAAAATTACCTTAAAATATTCTTTCCATACTTCATCTGGAGCTGTGAATCGTTTTGTGATAGGGTCCCAGCCAAAACCAGAGCTACATCGCAAAAGCTCAGCATAACCATTATATTCTTTTCTCAAAGATTTCATTCGATTTGTGTAATGCTTGTAACTCTTATTGCATCGAAGCTGTTTGTTTAGAACCGGTAATATCTTCGCCTCGACTGTTGTTTTGGTCATGGAGCCATTTGAATCACGCCATCCCCGCCTGATACCATCAACTAGAAGGCGCATCAACAATTGACTCTCTTGAGATGTCCATTGCAGATATCCAGCTCTAGCTTTTTTTGGTAGTGACGGTTCTCCAGTTTCCATCCTAATACAGAAATAATATACTTTTATTAGTCATCTTTCACATTCATATAAAATCAGATTATATGATATATACACACGTAAGTGATTATAAACATATAAAATACAGAAATAAAAACTCATGATAGACAAAAACTATTGGAGACTACTGGAAAAAACGCCATGAAGTAATGATAACAGAAACAAAAACTAGTAGTTTAACTTTTAGGAAAACTATACTTTTTCTTGATGATTTTTTTTGCTTTGAGAATGACTGGATACGCAGTGATGTATATATAAGAGAAGTGATCTAGGTTTTGTTTTTTTAAGAAAAAGATAAGAACTATTTTATAGGGATTCGTTGCTATATGGTTGAGTATGATAAATAAAAAAAACGTTTTTTAAAAATGGTTTGTTGAGATTTTAACGTACTTTTTGACAAATGAAAGTACAGAGAGATGTTATTATTGTGTTTTCACACGAGCATAACAAATCTCCCCACAAAAGCAAAGAATTGGTTCTTTGTATTTTGATGGAAATTTTCCATTAAATTCTTATCAAATAACATTACTACAAAATCTATCAAATATTGAATAACAACAGAATTTAAAGTAACTAAAAAAATGATTACAAATGCTTAATCCAATAACACAAGAATTTAAAAGAATTTATGAAATCAATAATTGAATAACAGTGGAATTTAATGGAAACTATAATTCCTTCTAATTCTATCAAATTTCTAAATCCAATACCCCCACCTTAGAAATGTGCTATTTTGGAGATTTGCCCTTATTTTTAAGTTAAGATCAAGTTGATCAAAATGATAAAATGTTTTTTGTGGTTTACGCGGAAAATAGCATTTTTGCGGGAAATGTTTTTGTGGTTTTGGCGGGAAAATGCGTTTTTTGCGGTTTTGACGGAAAAATGCGTTTTTGCGGTTTTGGCGGGAAAATAGGTTTTTGCGGTTTTGGCGGGAAAATGCGTTTTTGCGGTTTTGGCGGGAAAATGCGTTTTTGCGGTTTTGGCGGAAAAATGCGTGTTTGCGGTTTTGGCGGGAAAATGGGTTTTTGCGGTTTTGGCGGGAAAATGGGTTTTTGCGGTTTTGGCGGGAAAAATGCGTTTTTGCGGTTTTGGCGGGAAAATGTGTTTTTACGGTTGGCGGGAAAACATGTTTTTTTGCGGTTTTGGCGGGAAAATGCGTTTTTTGCGAGAAAATTGTTTTTCAGTTTTGGCGGAAAATTGCGTTTTTGCAAGAAAACGAGTTTTTGCAATTTTGGCGGAAAAACTTGTTTTGTAGTTTTGGCGGAAAAACACGTTTTAGCGGAAAAACGTATTTTACGGTTTTGGCAGGAAACGCATTTTACCACCGAATAAATGATTGGACTTTAGAGAAACTCATGATTTTCCAATTTTATCAAACCTTAGAATTGAGTTTACTCATGGTTTTTTTTAATTGAAAACAAAATAGGTCAGATTTGACCCAACCAATAAACTCATTAACTTGTTAACTCATTAACTTGTTAACCCATTAACCCATTAACCTTTTAATCCATTAACCCATTGAATCAAAAATAAACAATTCATTTGAGTTAATGGGCAAATTGGGTTGGGTCAACCCATGGGTCATCACCCATTTTGACATCCCCAAGACATGATGCAGTTGCTATGATGTTTACTCTTAGTAAATATAATTTCTTCTGATTTCTTCAATGCAAAGCCGCGCCACATCGTGGATTACCTCGGTTTCTTGGCAATGACTCGATATTTTGTCACCATTTTCTAGACCGTTCACCTAATGTTATGAAAACTTTTCTAAGTGTAGATGGCGTTTCTTTTGTAACAGCAATGCAGGTTTGACTGAAAGATTTGGGCTCTTCATCTGTGGCCGTTAAATGGCAAAACGCATTCTGTGAACTGACTGATCCCGTGGACCAGGTATGGCACTCTTCCACATGTTTGTGTCTTTTTGACTAACATTCTACATTAGCCCTGTTCGTTTATTAGACGCGGCGTCAATAACGTGCGATCAAAAATATCAAAGGCCACGTCAGCATTTCATTAGTTTCAGCTTGTTTGAAGATGTTGCGACTCAATTATACACGGAACAATTGCCGCCGCTGGCAGTAATGAAGTCGCTGTTTTTTACGGCGACCATTAAAATGGATGAAAGAGCTTTAGCGTCAGTTACGGCGGCAATTGTCATGTCGTTATTTCTCTCCATCGTTTGTTATTTTTTAGACGCTCATCTTTGCCGCGGCGTCTAAGAAACGAACAGGGCTATTGTTAATGATCTGCTAGTTAGCTTTGTGTACACTGGATCATAAAATATTAACTATTGATCTAAATTTTGGTAGAACCGTAGAAGGCACGGTTGGAAGAGCAGGTAAGGCAGCATAACGCAAAGCGAGTAGCGGCTGCACCTGAAACTTCTGAAAGAAAGATAATGATGATGATAATGATTCATATGAGGTGACCCGTGATGAAGACTTTCTCACTGCCTTGGAATAAGGAATGCCTCCGGCTTCTGGAATGGTACTTATATCTTTATTCGTTATTTCTTCTATACGATTAGATTATTAGTATTGACGTTGGTGAATTTGCGCAAGTTCAAAAACATGACCAAACTTGTATGCTCAGGTACGTATATTAGTTCAGTCTTACTGTTTTTTCTTTTTTGTTTCTCGTAGGGGCTTGGTATTGACAAACTCAGCGAGTATAACATTAAGAGACGTCATTGCGTTTCCTGTTCTGTAAGTTCAGCTGTAACACTTATGCCCAATGTGGTAAATGGTAATACATTGTTGTAGCTTTTGGATTCTTGTGTATTATTTTGGTTATTTCTCAAGCCGAGGAAGTTGGAAGAAGCATGTGTAAATGATTTTATTCTTGATGAGTGCTTGAAATCAAAACAGACAGACAATAATACATACAAAATAAATAAAACAGTTTCATAATGTTATTTGTGTTTCGCTCGTCCAGTTTGTCATACAGTGGATGGTGATGCAACTTTTGTCACAAGTGTAGAACCATTATGTTGCCTCTAGCTTCTTATCATAAACTTGACACCAGTAAATGTCATATGCATCTTCTCCATAGAAGATGAATAGATGATGCTTATCAAGCATGTAGATGTGTGTATTAGACACGTGCTGAGGGTAGTGGATAAACCACTCGTTATATTTTCTTGTAAGAAGAAGAAGCTTCACCCTCTCTTCTCTTAGAATTTAGCTGATTTTCCAAATGATTCTGTGTGGAAAAACATGATCTCCTGCTGTTTAAGTTAGGGACAAAGCTAAAAACAAAAGGAACTTTAATCATTATTATACATTAATTGATTCGAATGTTGTTTACTTGTTTAATTAAATTACTATGATATACCTTATATTTTTGTTGGAAAAGGACAAGCTAACGCCAATATTTATAAAGTCTAAACATGGGTTATACAAAGATTTGCTGTTTTGGGATAATAATGCTTTTAGGTTCTATCTTAGAGGTTGATGAAGTTACTTATGGAATGTATCCGACCAATTATAAGCAATAATAAGCAAATCTCACTCATGTGTGGGACAAGTTGAATGGCTTTTGAGTTTGATTGATCTCGAGATCTAATGTCAGAACTCAGAAGCATCCTATGTCGCATCATTATTCTCTATATTGGCACACGCATTATATGCATCTACACACCTAGGTATTTGAATATACATATGAGTGATTTGCATAAATTTGGTAGACCTACATGACATCGTGTAGATACATAATTTAGATCATATCTGGATTTGTCAATTATAGAAATTATATATAAACTTTTTTGATAAGTACTTCCTTCACATGGAATGACTTATTCCATTGAACATTAATCATTTAGTTTGGCATGAGTCATCCAATATTAATATATATATTAGAGTTGCAAGATACATATATTTTATTGCATAATCTAATGTTCTGCAAGCAAAATTTTTAATCTACGGATTTGTACTAATTTCCTCTCCACATTTGCATCAGAATAATATTTTGAATTCAGAAAACTATTGAGAAATTATAACAAATATAGTTATTATCAAAAATAAAAAATGAGAATTATATAATAATTTTCATTTTAACCAACAAATTAATAGTTATATGTATAATGTATTCTTCTTGATAAAAGTATATGTTGATAGTTTCCCACTGACTTTTTCCCTTGATGGAGTTCGAAAAGTTGTGTCGACATATACATCACAATCGCATTCAAAATATGGTTTATTAAAATTTTAATTCTTATATATTTTGAATAAAATAATGGAAATATCGGACTAAGGTTGTTGAATATTTAATCAGAAACTGCCGTGAAATTATTTATCATCAAGATTATAAAAATTGAAAATACATGGATAAATGCCTACCTTTACAGGAATCTAAAGTACAACAAATGATAGAAAAATTTAACTATATAAACAAAATATATATACAGTTTACATTCGTTTTTAACCACCAAAAAGTTAGTTATTATTTGTATTCTAGAATATTTATTAGACATAATTTTTTTGATATACTATCCAAGACAGAGATTTAGCAAGGGAAGAGGATAGTCTATAAGTTAAAAAAGACTTCACCTTTAGATGCACTTGAAAAAAAGCAAATTCGAGGACAAACTTTATATTCTTCTTCTGATGTGAGTGAGTGAGAAGAACAAAAGGGTTTGAAATTTTCAAAGTCCTCTGCTTTTCCCATGGCTGATTGTTATCAACTGGAATCTATTCTTTTCCAATTACACTATTCTTTTGTCTCTTTCCTCATCTGATCAACTCTTAATTTATGTTCTTTGGATTCTCTCAGAGAGGATATTTATATATATAGTGGTTATCAACTCTTCTTTGGAAACCCTTTTGCTCTGTTTTTGTTTTCAGAAATTAAAGACTTTTAAAGGTTTTTTTCAAATCTGGGCACGTAAAGTTTGAAACTTTATCAAAAAAGACAAAAGAGGTCTTCTTGTCTAATTGGTTGGTGATTGGGTGTGTTTCAAAGACCAAACATATGTTTTGATGAGGGTTTTGCTGTGTAAGATCCAGTGCCCTTCTTTCTTCTGCTTCTGCAAGCCTTCTCCTCACATCTACGCCGCATCAGGCTCGCTTAAAGTAGAGAACACGCCTCCTCAAGTGTCTTCTCCTTCCATTACTACTACGGTTGTTGATGACAATGATGATCATTATGTTGATGCACATGCCGCAGAATGTGTTGATGGAGATCATGCTATAGAGGAAAAGGAAGAAGCTTGTGGTGTAGAGGAGAAACAAGAAGGTGGGATCTTGAAAAGCAGTCTGAAGAAGGAGGTTTTGGATTCACCAAGGGTGGAGAAGAAGAAGGTACAGTGGGTGGACTTGATGGGGAAAGAACTTGCTGAGATCCGTGAGTTCGAGTCTAGGTTAGTCTTGATTTAAAGATTGGATCTTTTAAATCAGTTGCATTTGTTTGATTACTCTTTTTCTTTGCAGTGAAGAAGATGATGTCAGATATGATGGAGATCAGAGCTGTGTTTGCGTTATTCTGTGATCAACTCAGTTTAGTTTTTTTTTTTTTACTCGGAGATAAGGCAATGAGGAAAGGTGAAGAAGCTTGCTGGAGATTAATGTTGATCCATGTTGGTCTTGTGGCCTTGGCTATAGAGTCCATATACATTGAGGTAGTAGTACATATAGTAGAATCTTCTACATTTGCTTGTCTGAGGTTATATGAAGTTTCTATATATAACACGGCAGCATTTTGTTATGGTTTTAGGATTGTGAAAAGAATTGCTTTCTGTTACAATTGTTTCTTTGGGCAGTTAGTGAATCTCTTTCTCATTCAGATTCAAATGTTGAATCTAGTTATATGCATTGTTCCGAGTTCATCAGCATTTTTTAGCATATGGTTGTCTTGAGCATGTAATGTATAATTTAGACCATATTCAACTACAACTGGTTAACTTGTGGTCTTATTATCACATATAGAAATCCCTTTTCACTGGAAGAGATACCTATCAAGGCCACAATACTGTTTTTGAGAAAAATCCAAGCTTTGTAGACTCTCTAGATCTCTAATACTGAATATGTTTCAGGTTGATTGAACACATTATTCTCTGGTTCAAATGTCACTAAACTTGCACATAAATTTTATTTGCAAGCTAAAGTAATCCGGTGACTACTCTCGTTTAGGAATGTTCATCTACCACTCCTCTTTAAGAGCAAACCCGGTTGTTCTATCTCAGTATCCATATCCTGAAACATTCAGACATGGAGTAATGAGAGCAACCAAGGAACCAAATGGAAGACGTGGCAGTGCAAGTCTATGCAGAGGCCCAATTTGGGATGTATCATGTATTGTTGATTGGTCCATAACTTTAGTAAAATAGGCCCAATCGTGATAGACTTTAAAATCTTCAGAATTGGCCCATTAACTTCGAGTTAAAAGGTAAATGTCATATTTCTTCAATTGTATGTTCTCGGTTACTCGGTAACTTCCTCTCAAAAACAATTATTTACATATAATGTTTTGACTGGACATATAAAAGTCCCAATAATATAATATCTTGGCAATTATAGGGGAACCTTTACCCAATTCTGCTCTATTTTTGGTCAAATACATATATTTAAGATTTTTTTTGGGGGTCAAATATATATATTTAAGATTTGTATCTATTTACGAGATTACCAATTGATATCGGATGGGAAATTTCATGGGTAATTACTAGAACCAGAGAGGGTCAAAGTCTTTATGACAAAAAAAGGAAATATCTTAAAAGTGGAAGAAATAAATAAATATATTAAAAAAGAAAAAAAAAAGAGAGAGAGGACGCTCGCTCGTGGATCTATTTGAATCACTCGAAGGTGCACAGAGACAAAAACCCTTTTTTTCCTCTCCTCCTCCTTCTCCTTCTCCTTTGCTTGGCGGCTGCGGCCAATCTCACCCCTCTTCTCCTAAATCCCTTAAACCCTAGATTCAATCTAGGTTTCTATCTATCTATCTATCCTCTCCCGTATCCCTTATCCGAGAAGGATCTATCAATCTTCCTAGCCGAATCTCTCACCATGGCTACCGTTGCTCAAACTGCTGATCGTATCCTTTCGCTTTACGTTTCTCGATCTGTTTTTATTTATTTATTTATTTAAATTGGATCTCGATTCGTGTTTTCGTTTTCGTTTTCTCTATCACTCTCTCAGTGACGTGATTCGATTCTCGTCTGAGGTTTTCAGATTTATATTATATTGTATTCCGTAGATTTAGGCGAACAATTGATTGATTGATTGATTTTCACTATTCTAACGGTTGATTTCTAACTCGAAAGGTCTATTGGTTCCTTGACTCGCATTGTTTTTTTTTTAGAATCTGCGGATATGTTGCAGAAGCTTACATTGGATTCACAACCCAAAGGTTCAGAGATTCCTGAGCCTAAGAAGGTGTGCATCTGCTTTGTTTGTGGTCTTACATTTACACTTACCTGTTTTTTTTTTTTTAACAAGAAGTGTTCTTTTGTGATTTTGTTTGTTGCAGGCTGCTGTTTACCAGTATGGAGGAGTGGATATGCACGGTCAAGTTCCTTCCTATGACAGATCTTTGACGCCATTGCTTCCCAGTGATGCTGCGGATCCTTCGGTTTGCTATGTTCCAAATGCTTACCAGCAGCCCTTTTATTATGGTAGTAGCTTCATCCCCAAGCACCTATACGATTTACAATCATTGCTTAATTGTCACGAATGCTTAACAAGTTTCTCTCTTTTTTTAAAAAAAATATTTTTTAAGGATATGGAGCGAGTGGTCAAGATTGGAGCGAGTTCACTGGATACAACCCTAATCTCGAGGGTGTGGACATGAGTGCTGTAAGTGTGTGATTAATAGGTCTGTTTATTCTCTTCATATCTGCTGTTCTTGACATGTTTGATATTTTTTTATCAGGGAGTTTATGGAGAGAATGGATCTCTTGTGTATCCTGGATACGGGTATGCTGCTTATCCTTACTCGCCAGCGACTAGCCCTGCTCCACAGGTTGGCGGAGATGGGCAGTTGTACGGTGCTCAGCATTACCAGTACCCTGCCTTTTTCCCTGCTGGACCTGTTGCTACCCCTGCCCAGGGAGATCTCACTGCAAACAAAGCTGGTGGCGTGAAGACGCTACCTGCAGAGAGCAAGAATGTTGCATCTGCTGCTGGTATTGCAAAAGGAGCTCCGGGGAAACCAAATAGCCAGACCACCCTTAACACCGCGAGCAATTTCTATGGTAATGGTGGTCCCGGAAGCGGTTTTGCTGCTGGTTATCAGGATCCTAGATACAGCTATGATGCGTATTATGGTAATGTGTCGTCTTACGACGCCTCTAAGTATTCAGATGTGCAGAGACCTGTTTCTGGTAGCGGAGTTGCGTCCTCCTAT
The DNA here is from genome assembly GCF_000309985.2 of Brassica rapa. NCBI lineage: Eukaryota > Viridiplantae > Streptophyta > Magnoliopsida > Brassicales > Brassicaceae > Brassica > Brassica rapa. The sequence goes on along the minus strand of NC_024795.2, from coordinate 25,879,640 downwards.
TCGAAGGCAACCAGTGTGCCTTCATCGAGGAATCAAAACTACCGCTCAAATTCCCATTACACGGTATGATATCTCTCTAAATTTCTTCGTGTTAGCGAAACGCTATTGTGTTTCGTTGGCCTTCAATCAATGTTTCATATGTGCAGGGTGTGCACCAGGCTGCATCAATGGCAGGCTACAGTACAACTCAGGGATTGTACAACAGGATGTATCCAAACAAGTTATATAGCAACAACTATGGTAGCTCGGGGAGATATGGCTCTTCCGGGTATGATTCAAGAACAAATGGAAGAGCATGGGTAAACACAACAGACAACAGATACAGAAGCTGGGGAAGGGGTAACAACGGTTACTTCTATGGAAATGAGAACAACGGAGATGGTTTGAATGAACTCAACAGGGGACCTAGAGCAAAGGGCACAAAGAACCAGAAGGATAATTCAGAAGATAGCTTAGAGGTTAAGGAGCAGACTGGTGCCTCAGATGTAGCTGAGACTGTGGAGACGGAGAACACCTGTATTGTTCCTGACAGAGAACAGTACAACAAAGAAGATTTCCCAGTGGATTATGAGAATGCTATGTTCTTTGTCATCAAGTCCTACAGTGAAGATGATGTGCACAAGAGCATCAAGTACAATGTTTGGGCTAGCACACCAAATGGAAACAAGAAGCTTGCTGCTGCATACGAGGAAGCTCAGCAGAAGCCTGGAGGCTGTCCTATCTTCCTCTTTTTCTCGGTGTGTGTGTAATCCTTAAACCAATTACACTTCGTTTGATAATATTGAGCTATATTAACCCTTTTTTTTTTGTCTTCCAGGTCAATGCAAGTGGACAATTTGTTGGGCTTGCTGAAATGACTGGACCAGTTGATTTTGATACGAATGTGGAGTACTGGCAGCAAGACAAGTGGACTGGCTCTTTCCCTCTCAAGTGGCATATTGTGAAGGATGTTCCAAACAGTTTGCTGAAACATATCACCCTTGAGAACAACGAGAACAAGCCTGTAACCAACAGTAGAGATACACAAGAGGTAACAGACCTGTAAAATCTTTTTACATTTCTTTTAAGTTATGTCCATGATTCTGTTTTTCTGGTGTTGAAGTTTCTTTTCTGGGATCGTGTTATAGGTCAAGTTGGAGCAAGGGTTGAAGATTGTGAAAATTTTCAAGGAGCATACTAGCAAGACTTGCATTTTGGATGACTTTTCCTTCTACGAGGTTAGGCAGAAGACTATCTTGGAGAAGAAAGCCAAGCAGCAGCAGACTCAGAAACAGGCAAGAACAACATAACGATTCTGTGAAACTTTGTAGTCATAGGTTTACAACTCGAGTGTTTCCTCTAACATCTTAATCAACAGGTAAGTGAGGAGAAGACTGCAACGGTTGATAAAAAGGAATCTTCAACTACTGATAAAGAATCTTCTCCAGCTGGTCAAACTACTGGTGATGTTACCAAGGTCGATGAGAATGGGTCAGTTGCTAAACCAGTTGGTGTGGTGGCAAATGGTTGCTAGATTAGTCCATGTAGCTCACGGCTAGCGCTTTAGAGGCAACAAGAGAGTAGAAGATATGAACATTCCCGTTTTCACTTTCTCTTGAGAACAAGAAGTGCCGTGAGCTTTGAAGCATGGGGGGAACGAGCTTTAGTACCTGAGACAGATCCGTTTCTTTTCCCTTAGAAGTTAAAATCTTAGTTTTTTCAATCTCTTCATTTTCTCATTTTTCCCTCTCTTTACAATTTTCAGCTTTTTTTTCTTTTTTTTTTCAATTTCTGTTGATCCTCCTACCCTGTAAAAATGCTCATAGGACCTACTAAATAGTGGGAAGAATTAGAGAAAAGGACATAACAGCAGGGTGGGTGGGATTTGTTTTCATTTCTTTTGGATTTTAGGCAGATTTTGGTTCTTCTGTTTCTTGTTTTGGTTCAGACTTGACTCTCTTTCAGTGTTTTTAGTGTCTCAGACTTGATGGCCTTGGCCTCTTTTCACCTTTCTTGCTTTGGAAGTTAATTGAATCATTCCTAGTTTAAAATTTTCAGAATAAGAGCATTTTTTTGTTTCTAAGAGACTAAAGTGAACTTTGAAACTGGACTATTTTATTTACACATGAAACAATGATTAGTTCAGGGTATCTAACAAAGGTTTTCAAAATACAACTATTGCGTTGGGTATCTAAATATTATGTGAAATGCAACTTAAAATATCTCAAATGCTTATACTTACATTTGAGTTGAGAACTTCAAATTGAGAAACTTCAATATATTGGAGATGCTTTTAGATGAAAGCAAGTAGATATTGAAGCATCAACCATTTACTAAGGAAGGTGATGAATATTTTGCCCAAACTCTTCTAGTCGATCTTTACTAAATCAAATCAAGGATATTGCTAGACCAACACAGAACCGAGGTTGTTGTAACAAAGAATGTTCCTAAGATCATTTCACCTCCATTGTTTCTCCATAAAAGATGACAAAGACCTCGAAAACTGCTTCATAAACGATTCTGATGACGTCTCCTTATCCACACTCTCCTCATCTTTATCTCTCCAGAACTTAAGTATAATAAGATTCTCCTCCTCCGTCGACCTCTGCACCACAATCCTCGACGCATAACCTCTCTTCCTCATCCCCAAACAAATCTCCGACGGGTAATTCGAAGTCAAAGTCACCAAATAGAACCACCCTCTCTCCGAAAGCAAACGATCAACAACAGGCAACATTCTATCGATCACACTCCTCCCGTTCTCCCCTCCAGCCCACGCAGAAGCTATACCTTCCATACCAACCTCGTACTCAGGCGTAGGAACATAAGGAGGGTTCAACACCATCACATCCACCAATCCAGCGAGTCTCTCCTCCAGACAAGAAGCTATGTCCGTTTTTTCTCCACCAATCTCTTCATTTTCTCATTTTTCCCTGTCTTTACAATTTTCAGTTTTTTTTTTCGTTTTCAATTTTCGGTTTCATCCTCCTACCCTGTAAAAATGCTTATAGGACCTACTAAATTGTGGGAAGAACTAGAGAAAAGGACACAACAGCAGGGTGGGTTTTGTTTTCATTTCTCTTGGATTTAGGCAGATTTTTGTTCTTCTGTTTCCTTGTTTTTGGTTCAGAATTGACTCTGTTTTGAGTTGTTTTAGTGTCTGAGACTTGATGGCAATGGCCTCTGTTCACCTTTCTTGCTTTGGAAGTTAATTGAGCCATTCCTAGTTTCAAATTTTCAGTATAAGAATAGATTTTTTTTAAGGGATTATAGTGAACTTTGAAACTGACTATTATACATGAAACAATAATTAGAACAAAATTACTATAAACTGGAGATATCTAAAAACTATGAGAAATCCAACCTACAGGCTACAAGGTATCTACCGTATCTTAAATGCTTATACTTACATTTGAATTGAAAACTTCGATTAGAGAAACTCCAATACTTCGGAGATGTTCTTAGACCATTATTAACCCCAATATCTTAATTGGGGTTCTTAGATTCGGGTAAGAAAGGTTTTTTAATTTTTTTTAGATTTTAACTAATAAAAATTAAGAACTGTTTATATAACAATACCATTAAAGGGGGCTTTTAAAGGAGTCTTTAGTGTCTTTTTGTACTGTTCGCGGACCCCACCAACACTTGGCGATCCGATTGGTTCGGTTTTAATTTTTTTTTCAGACTAAAAGAAAAAAAAACAAAAAAAAATTTTAAACAAAACTCTACTGATAATCATGCTCTAAGATCCGTCTCTTAGCCAAAAAGTAAAAAAAATTATGTCAAATCATGAGTTAAGAACCCCAACTAAGAGACCAGAGTTAATCATGCCCTTAGATGAATCATTCATATCTTTTTATTATTATTTGAGGAGCATTGATAAAAAATAACATTGGGTTCATGTGTTTATTACATGTGTGTCATTTTCTAGGTGTCATCACCACATGCACTATCACTTCATTTTTTTAAAAGTCCTTTCTCAACTAGAATAATTACAAAGAAATACCACTGGTCATTACATTATAGTATAAGATTTTCGATCAACATTACATTACATTCGGACTTAAAAAAACAAATATTTAAATAAGGCAACATATTATTACCATTCAAAGAGAGACTTTATTGTTTGTTCGAAAATTTGAAATTGGTTCATTTAAATAAGGCAATAAAATATACGTGTGTTTATAATTATTTACGCTTGAGTAAATAATTGGTTCTTTAAACTTGTTTATAATTTGTTCTTTACGGTTTGAATTGGTTCTTTTAGCTTGATATGCCGATTTGTAAGAAAATATCATAACCAGTTTTGCAGTTCATATCTAATCCTGCAACAAGTTAACCATGTTTATCATAATGTTTTGAAAAACTAATATGAGCTTCAAATCGTTTTATGATCTTTTAGATTCAAATCAACGAAAATCCCTTTTTTATTTCCAAAACTTAATGCTTCAAATTTTAAAGGAAACACAATTGACTTGATCTTAGAATTGAGAATGTTAACGTATTCAAGGAAACAAAATTCTTAGAATTGAAATACTTACCTTAATCGATCGGAGAATATTTGTTAAATAATGTTTTTAATTTTTCAAGATGATCTCTTTGATATTGCTCATAATATGATTGCAAACAAAAACTTCTGAAGACATTATTGACAGCAGTTATTTTGTCTCTATTTTTCATTTTCTTTTGTTTTCTGATACATTGTTCCTTTTATATTTTATTAGACTATTGTTTATGTTTTATTCAATCTTATATTTATAATTTATCTTTATGCAAACAAATATACAATTTAATTTTAAAGTCCATCGCATATAAATTTATATTACCATACTAAAATTCTTAACTATAACCCGTACTTTCTTACATATATTTTTCTTACTATGACTTTAACTTTTATAATGTCTACATATTAAAAGTTATAATAATTTTAAATCTACTTGCCTCCCGCAGGGCGTAGGTTATCACCTATTAAGTAGATATTTAAGCATCAACTATTTACTCAGAAAGATGATAAAATTGGAAGGTGAATTACGTACTAAAGCATGGTCTTCTTGAACTCTGTGAGAACTGGGTATATATTCTCAAAGGCTCTGTATGTCTCATCTCTCATCTTATAGTGAAGCGAGTTCGAAGACAATTCATCTATGGCTGGGCCTGGACATGATACTTTTCCCATACTTTCTAGTCGAACTTTACTAAATAATAACGGTTATGGCAACCAACACAACCGGGTTTTCATAAAAATTGAGCACTAGAAATTTCACGGTTAGCAGATGCAACATGGCAAGTTGTCGTAACAAAGAATGCTCCTGAGATCTTTTATCGCCATTTTTTCTCCATAAAAGATGATAAAGATCTTGAAAACTGCGTCATAAACCACACCGATGACGTCTCCTTATCCACACTCTCCCCATCTTTGTCACTCCGGAACTTAAGAATAATAAGATTCTCCTCCTCTGTCCACCTTTGAACCACGATCCTCGACGCGTAACCTCTCTTCCTCATCATCAAACAGATCTCTGACGGGTAATACAAAGTCAAAAAGTCACTAAGCAGGATTAAATTGAGTTTTTATCCTGCTGATTATATATATAGTCAGCTCTCTTGTGTATCTTCAGCTGATTATATTCATATATATATATGTAAAAATTAGTTGTGTGAATTATATTCAGCTGTCTTTTAGTTTATTTTACAAGACGTTTTCCTTTTCTTTTTCAAAAAGAATTTTAATTTTTCTTAAAAGAAGACTTTTTTTTTACAAGACATCATTTGGAGCAACATGACAAACAGAGTTGAAGAGTGAACAACGCACATACATATAATACACGCACAAGACAAGACAATCATAACTAGCTACATATCGAGAGGGATTGTTATCAAAATTATAGAACAACAAAAACAGAAGGTATCTTGATCCTGAGGCTGCGGTGGCTGTACAAGTGACAAATAGCATGTATCTCCAGCTGATTTGGCCTTGCTAAAAACCATGGCGGGCGGATCTTGATTTACTAGGTATTGCTGGTCCTCTTTGCACTGTTGGATAAATTAACTTTAGTTAGTAAAATAAAATGGAATATACGGAGCAAAATCGGATGATAAATAGTTAGAACTCCTTACAAAGTTTCCGGAATTGGTATGGTTGAGCTGAAGCTGCATAAGATGAAATTACCAAAGAGAGAACCAAAAACAAAGCAACCAACCACAAATTTTTCTTCATTTCTGTCTCTGTGTTGGTGTCTTTAAATGTTTTAGGTGTGTAATATCTCCAGTTGCAGATTAAAGCGTGAGGTTTATATAATGAGCAGGCAGCGTGTGGAAATCATATAGCCGCCTGACCTGAAGAAGAGTCCTCGACGTAGACAAGACATGTGCTTATTCTTTTAACAACTTGTTAACTTATGTCTTTGTCCTTCACCTACGATGGGGTTCATTAAACTCGATTTATTCCCATGACTATGTCAATCTTCACAACTAGCCTATGTAAGAGGTCCAATAAACACACAAGAAACCCTGTTGATATTTTTAGTTTTTTTTTTTGTCTAAATAGAACCATACAAGTGAGAACTGGAATCAATCATGATTCCTACAGCTTAGATAGAACATGACTAATGGAGGGTGAAATTCTTAGCCGGTTCTTAATTTAAGAGCCGATTCTTAGTTTTTTTAGTTAAAAATTAAGAGATGGTTTCTTATATTCCGCTAAGAACTCCACTTTAAAAACCCTCCATTAATCATGCTATTAGAGCATCATTAGTAATGAATTTCTTAAACTGAGTCTCTCAGTATATCCCCTATATATTAAAAGAGAAGCATTACAACATATTTTTGTAGCCACATGTCATCACCACAACCATTTTTAGAATCCTTAGAAAAATATATTAGTCCATATAAATATATAATAAGCTTTTTATTAAACTAACTATAAATTAATCATAAATGTTCTTCATTGTTTCCCTAAATAAAAATCACGGAATTACCTAATGTGGCTAAAGTATATATGACAATTAATTATTTTGAATAATAAAAATTTGATAAAAATTAGTCTATTCTCTATCATTTTTAATTCATTTTAAAATAAATTAAACAACCACATCAACTATATAATAAAATTTTAGATTTTTTCGTATATGTTATATTTTGAGTTAAAAAAAATGAATATAAATGACTAAAGTTGTTAAAAATCTCACACTGAAATTTTTGTGATCCATGGTTTAAAATTTATGTTATAATAAGATACAAATGATTATGAAATTACATAAGTAAGAAGTCTCATTTAATAAATATTATATATATGCATATTAATATTTTTTAAAAATAAATTATATACCATATAAAATACATAAGTATTTTAATTTAGAATTTGATTTGAAATTTTTTGATAAACATTTTAAACAATTATTGACAACTTAATATTTAGATTTTAAACTTTGCATTGAATGTTTTTAAAATTATAAATTACTAAAACTATTAAACATCTCATAAATTTTTTATTGTTATCATTGATTTAAAATTTTTGTTACAAAGAAATACAAACGATCAAAAATAATATGAGTATAAAATATTTTTTAACAGATGTCAATATTAAAAATATACTATATATCTATGTTAATATCATTTAAACTTAATTTTATAACATATAAAATAGAAAAAAGTGTTTGTATGGAGAAATAAAATTTATTTAAGTATTTGTACCAATTTAATTATATACGTAATAGTTACTAAATTTTTAATTATTCATTATTTCATAATATGTAAAACATATATAATATTTAAAAATAATTTATATATAATATTCATTCCGCGCAAGTCGCAGATCTTAACCTAGTATAATAGTATTATGAAGTAAAATAGAAAAATTGACTAAAATTGATGTCATAAAATTTTAGGTGCAGACACGTGTAGAATTAGTCTCTCCTAACAAGTTCAACATTTTTAATGTAGGAGCGTACTTCTACTTTTTCTCTTTTCTCTTTCTTGCTTTTAGTTTTTATATTAATTTCATGAGAGATTCTTGCAAAATGTAACGAATGCGGATGTTCTTAGGCGCGCAAAGTGGAAAAAGTGTTGGATTATAATTGGGGATTTGACTTTTAAAATTTTAAGAAATTTACAATGATCTAAAGTTTGTAAAATCGATAATTTACCAATTACACTTTGACTTTCATAAACTTTTTCAGTCCCGAAAAACAATTAAAAGCTCCAACTTCTATTTTATCTTTTTTACAAAATAACTTATACTTTTATTGTATCAAGAAATTAAAATAAGGTGAAATTTTATACCCCACATATTTTTGTTGTACAACTCAACTTTTATGCCCCTATTATCATAACTAATTGTCTCATCAGACGAGAATTTAAAGGCGTGAGTGCAAGACTAACTAATAAAATTTTAGAAAAGTCTTACAAAAAAAAATAAAAGTCGCATGAACTTTGGAATCATTTAAAATTTTCAATTTAGGAAGATTTTTCTTCTTAAAGGATTGTTACTGAAATCTGAAACTGAATGTTACGCATGAACTGAACCATTTACTGAGAAAGATGATAAAATTTTCAGTCGAGTTGCATACTCAAACAGGATCTTCTTGAACTCTGTGATGATTCTCAAAGGCTTTGCAGTTGTAGGATTCTTAAGACATGGCAGAAGAGCGAGGAGTGATGAAAAACCAATACTGTACTTAGTTTTTTTATACACTAGAGTAAGAGAATATTCAAGTTCATAAAACAATATCAAGTTTCTTTTTAATCGATTTGTAATCATGTTCGCTTATATAAACTTTTACTAAGAAGTTATAATCAAATTCGAATTAGTAATTTACAAAATCGATGGACCAACACAGAACCGGATCTTCATTACAATCCAACACTAGAAAATTCACGGTTAACATAGACTTTAAAGGAGCCTTTGCAACATGGCAAGTTGTTGTAACAAAGAATGCTGCTGAGATCATTTCACCTCCATTGTTTCTCCATAAAAGATGACAAAGACCTCGAAAACTGCTTCACAAACGATTCTGATGACGTCTCCTTATCCACACCCTCCTCATCTTTATCTCTCCAGAACTTAAGTATAATAAGATTCTCCTCTTCAGTCGACCTCTGAACCACGATCCTCGACGCATAACCTCTCTTCCTCATCCCCAAACAAATCTCCGACGGGTAATTAGAAGTCAACGTCACCAAATAAAACCACCCCTTCTCAGAAAGCAAACGATCAACAACAGGCAAGACTCTATCGATAACACTCCTCCCATTCTCCCCTCCAGCCCAAGCAGATGCTATACCTTCCATACCAACCTCATACTCAGGCGTTGGAACATAAGGAGGGTTCACCACCATCACATCTACCAACCCAGCGAGTCTCTTCTCTAAGCAAGAAGCTATGTCCGTGCAGACAACCTCAGCAGAGACACCATGAGCTTGTAAAGTCTCGTTTGTCACTCTTGCGGCGATCTGGTTTGTGTCTGTGGCTATGTAATGAACATTGGGAAGCTTCTCTTTGAGGAGGAGGATGAGTGATGTGATGACGTATCCGCTTCCGCAGCCAATCTCCATACAAACCTTGGGATCGTGGTTTATAAGGTTGGTTTGGTCAGCGAGTAAGGCATCAACTAGAGCAAATGAATCGTCACAGGGCTCGTAGACTTCGCGATGCGAGCTTACGCGCAGGATATCAGCGGTTCTTGATGTCATCTCGGACATAACAGTCTACAAATGGACCAAAAGGTTCTAACTTTGAGAATGTGTCTTAAAGCAAAATCATTCAAAACTAGGACTGGAATTGAAAGTTTGAAACTTTACGATTCTCAGATCATTTTCGTGAATCATCAGACATGAATACAATATGAGATTAATCGTGGGTGATTCCTACACTCGAGAAGGAGTTCAAAGTGAGAAAGAGAGTTACCCACTGAAGATTAAGGGTTAAAGTGAGAAAGAGAGTTTTGGGTAGTCTTCGGAAACTTCGAGGAGGGTAGATTTCACCGAACAAGGAGGCGACGGAGACGGCGACGGCGACGGCGACGGCGGAATGAAACAAGAGAGTGTGCAGAAGAAGATTATAGAGTATAATTAAATCTTCCATTACATCTTATCAGTTGAGTTAAGAGTGAGCCGTGTAATGGGCCTAAAGGCCCATTAAGTCGGACGATTGAGAAATAGCAAATACTCTTGCTCCCAAGTATAACCACCACTACAAAGTAAATAGAGAAATTGCCCCCTATGATAACCAAAAAAATTATAATTCATTATCTAGATAAAAAAAAAAAACTGACTATGATATTCAACCTATTTTCTATCTTATTTGCTAAAATACCCTTCAAAACAACCGACACCACGGTTTCCTATTTTCTTCTATTAACTTTATTCTTTTTCATTTTTTTCCTTCTCTTTTCAGATCACCACTTCTTACAATCATATCTCTGTTTTTATAATTTGTTTTCATTTTGAATCTTGCAAAGCAGGTTGGAATTATTGCATCATCGAATATTATACAAATCTAGTTGTGAAGAATGACTACGGCGGCCGACACAGTAAATATGTAGTGGTGTCATAAAAGAAGAGTTGATAACTCGTCGAATCTATATGGTAGCGAAGAAGAGATGAATGTGTATGATCACCAATGTCTGAAAAAAGGAAGAAGTAATGAAAAAGATAAACTCGCCGACTATACTATTTGGTGAAAATAAATTATGGTATAGTATTGTTCTTTAGGTATATTGTATAATTGCTTGTAATATGAATTTTGTCTTTGTTCGAATGGTTGACAAAAGCTAAGATCATGCCTAATTCAAAGATATCTTTTTCATCAACAAAAGCTCTTATTTTTTCTCATATTAGTTTATATATGATGTTCAACTAATGCAAATAGAATGAACCATTTTTCTATACTATTTTATAAATGGCCCATACTATATATTGTACATGAAAAATAAAATATTAAAAAGTAGTATATATTTCTGATTTTCATTTTATTAAAATATTATAGGCCACTCATATCCATACCATGGAATTTAAGCATGTGATTAGGTGAAAATAGAATTCTTGTATCAACTAATTTCCACATGTTTTTACTGAATACCATGAAACCGTATTTGATTATTAGAACTGTAACGTATCTTATGTAAAATATCTTCTAGTAAATAGTATGCAGCTATATATGTATATATCATCTGAAACACAGACCGGAAACTTGTACTTAAAAAAGGCAAAACCAAGCTTTTATTGGGCTAATTGTCATCGACTTAATTATGTCAAAATCACCAGTATATTTTTCATTTATCTTTGTGTTTTGTATATACACCAAATTCTCCCTAAATAGATAATGGTTAGTTAATCTTTTTTTTTTGGGGTCAAATAAAGGTTAGTTAATGTTAGACTGTTCTAAATTGACAACATAGTTTTGAGTTTTACTTTTGTTTTTTTTTGCTATTCTATGCTCTAAAAGTATATTTCTAAAAATATAAATCTATATACTTGATTTAGGAGGTAATTCTGTTAATTATGTAAAAAAGGATAATTTTATCTATACTGGTTTAGGAAAATAGATATGAACATATCTATATATACCCTTGTAGTCCGAAGAACAAACATATAAAAACACAAGATTAAAATTTGTTCTTGAGTAGCAGGAGAGAAATCATGAAAACTTTGGTGATTTGCTTATTGATGATTAGTAGTGTTGTGATAATAGGAAATGTAGCAGAGGTTTCTGCTGGTAAAGGTAAGTATTTAGATCCAGGGGTGCTTGACCGTTGCTTGGGCTCTAACCCGCCACCCAAATGTCATATTCCCGATCCCAAGGATAAAACTCGTCCACCTTCTCACGACTATCGTCGTGGTTGCCTCGAAAGTCAACACTGCCGTCCGACTAAAACCTCAGATGGTGTTTAACCCAGAAACCCCTTACACATGATTTTTGATACTATATTTACATATAGACAAAGATTATGCATTGTGTAATATATTATTATTATTATTATTATCATATGTACAGTTTTGCTTCAATTTTCGGACTATTTTTTCAAGTATTTTTTGGCATGCAATTTCCAACATAAGTTTGAAATAATGTATTGTGATAAATGTATCGATCAATTACCTTCAAATAATATAATATAAATTTATTATTCACAGATATTTATATTAGTAAAAATAACCAAAATAATTAGAATAATATTATTAAATTTTGAAAAGTAACGAACTTACATACATAATTGTATATATAAACAGCAACTGGCTTTTAACATTTGAACATACCTATGGATTTGTTTCAGAATTTTTCACCAATTAGTATAGGTGATATTTAAACAAATTTCTTTTAATTCTTTCATAAATCCTATAAATATTTCCGAAAATATATATTGAAAATAAATCAAAACTGGATCCATATATCATATTTAATCACTTACTCAGATTTGGATAAAAAAAAATTTATAGTCCAATTAAAGATTAAAATATCGGATCCACAGTGAATCTTGCATCATATATATATATATATATATATATATATATATATATATATATATATATATTATTTTTGCTAGTACTCTTTCCATTTCATAATATAATCAATTTGGCTGAAGATTATTTTTAACTCATCATAGTTGTAGAGTCAATAATCAATTTTAATTAATATAGTGTATATATGTGTGTGTGTGTGTAAAAATTAGTTCAATGAATGATATTCACCTCTCTTTTATTTTCTTTACAATACATCATTTGGAGCAATATGACGCAATGAAACAACACTTTACAGAATAGTAAGAAATCAAAAGCTATAGGAAAGGATTACCGAGATGAAAGATGATTACATGTCACAATTATAAATGATTAGGTGGATCGTTTCCATGATGAGCAGATCTAGAAACACTCCCTCTAAAGCCGATCTTCATTCCTTTGTTGAGATGTATATTTCCAATCCCTTTTTCTATTTATAATTCGATAAACCATGCATGAAATGAAACAGTGAACATAATTTCAGTGTATGCATGTATGCACTAATGCACATATTAACAATTGCATAATTTCTATATAAACACACAACTAATTGTTACTAGTTTAGTTACCACATCTTATGGTGTTACTAAAAATCAATTTTATAAGAGAAAAGTGATGGAAACTTACTTGTCGTGCGAGATGAGTAAGTTACTCTGGCCAAAGTTGGGTTTAGTGTAATAGACAAGAGGAGCATCAAACCAATTAGCAAACCTAACTTCCAATTCATCTCTTTTATTTTGAAAGAACGCTTGATGCTGGCCTTATAATATAGAAAGAGAAATCTGTTGCGGTGGAGCTGTCAATCATTTACAATGAATGATGCTTCTCAGAAGTAATGTACCAATTAACATAAAGTTTAATAATCATTTGGACCTTTTCTTTTATCGATCAAGTTATGCGAGGTTGTTTAGTTTAACGAAGTCAAATTAGACTACAGGGTGTCATGTTTAATCTATATGCATAAATCCTCCATCCCAATGAAACATATGGTTAGTTTCAAAAAAAAATTAGGCACCATTTTCTCAATTTTTTTTCGTTGAACTGACTAACACCTTTTCTCCATTTTTGTTTTTGTTAGATATAGACTTGCATGTTCCATGACCAAAATAAATAAGTACTACAGGATTATGCAGTAAGGAAATTACGCAGCTTTTGGAGCTGATCAAAAGTTATTAAATGGAGTTTTCATCCTCTGCTTTCACAGTTAGACTTCAACTTTCAAACATTTGACCAAACAACATGTAATTTACTAATCCTTATATACTTTGGGTATGAAGAGTTCAATTGAAACTCTTCATACATCTAAATGCGCATACATGTCAATCCAACATCCACGACGGCAGCTCTCATGCTGCATCTCCCACTGCTTTCGCCTTGCTAACAGCTTTAGTGACGGCCCGCAGATCCTGACTTACTAGGTGATGCTTCTATATTCACTGGTGGATAAATTAACTGTAGTTAGTAAAATAAAATGGAATATAGGGAGCAAAACCAGATGATAAATATTTGGAATTCCTTACAAAGTTTGCGGAATTGGTACGGCTGAGTTGAAGCTGCATAAAATGAAATCACCAAAGAGAGAACCAAAAACAAAGCAACCAACCACAAATTTCCCTTCATTTTATTCTGTCTTGATGGTGGTGTCGTAGGTGAAATTTATTCTGTTATGTAATATGTGGTTTTGTACCAAGTATAAATGACAACATAACTCATAAGGTGTATATATAATGAGCAGGTAGCGTGTGGGAAACATATAGCCTGACCTGAAGAAGAGTCATGGATACAGACAAACATGTACTTAATCTTTTACAATTCGTGAACTTGTTATGTCATTGTCCTTCATTTACGATGGGATTCATTGAACGCGACTAAGTCCCATGACTTTCCAATAAACACACAAGAAGACCTGTTGAGTGGGGGAGCTTTGTTTCTGACACAAAAATTAGGGAAATTGTATGATGTCTGATTTTTCTTTTTGGTTTTTGATTCAGTTAATAGAACAATACAGCTGAGAACTGAAATCAATCATGATTCCTACAACTAAGGGAAAATGGAAAACGTTTGCGAACTGACATATCCTTAATTATACTATGATACGACTAACGTTATTTGCATAAACAACAACAAAGACTAAGTCTCGAGAAATTTAACGTGAAATATTTTGCTTGTACAACTCAACCTTTATGCACACATCATCAATTGTGGTGTCATCAGCCAAGAATGTTCAAAATCACGAATAAAAGACTAACTAATAAACTTTACGAGTGGTCTCTTAGTTCGTCGCCTTTTGCTATCTAGCAACATTGGTCCGCCGGTGGTGAAAAACTACGTGGTGCGCCGATCGAAACTATATACATTAATATTAGTTATAAGTTGAATAAAGAGAAAAAATACAGAAAATCACATATATAGCAATATTAGATTTTATTAACTATTTTTAAATGGAGCTTTTTCTTATGTATTACTCACTAAGTTTACGGATTTGGTGTGGCTGAGACGAAACCATATAAGATGATGAGATCCCCAAAGAGAGAAACAAAATAAAGCAATGAACCACAACTTTCTCTTCATTTCTTATGATTTGTATTTGCTTGTTGTGCGATATTAAAGTTTTACGTATATATGTGTATTTATATGAACCAAAGGTGTGACTATAATCATACTCAATATTTAATTAAATGGGTCTTTCTGATGATTTTCATTCATCTTTACTTCGAAGCGGTGATGATGCAGTCTTTCAAGATATAATCTTTTATGATTCATAGATTTTCTTGGAGGGTAAGTTATGGAGGATAAGTTCAAAAAAAAAAAAAAGTTATGGAGGATATTGATTTAAAAAGTTATGAAGAGTGAAATTATATCTACTAATAATAGCAATCCCAATTAATTTCAAAGGTTGTGAATCTACTTATGTTGAAAGGTTGTGTCTTTTATAAAAGATGTGTAAATGGTTGTGTCTTTTCTAAAAGTTCTATGTTGTAAGGTTGTGTCTTTTCCAATTAATTCCTAAGGTTGTGAACTTCAGTTATGTTGAAAGGTTGTGTCTTTTAAAAAGAAGTGTAGAGGGTTGTGTCTTTTCTAAAAGTTCTATGTTGTAAGGTTGTGTCTTTTCCAATTAATCCCTAAGGTTGTGAAATTTAGTTATGTTGAAAGGTTATGTCTTTCGAAAAATATGTGTAGAGATTTGTGTCTTTTCTAAAAGTTCTATGTTGTAAGGTTGTGTCCTTATAAAAATTGTCTAAAAGTTGTGACTATTCATAAGTATCTTTTAAAAATGAGAAGTTGTGAGTATTATAAAAATGCGACTATTCAGATTGAAAGATTATGACTATTCAAATAGGTTTTAAAAAATCTATAAATAGTCTCTCCTATGTATTTTTCAAATTAAATTTTCACTAATCTACAAACACCAAACTGAACAACTTTTGAAACTCATGTCAGAATCAAACTGGATACCTTGGTCCAACAGGAACTAGTGGCGTCTCCTGCTGGTCTGTGTAGCCTTTGTCTCCGAAGCTGATTCTCCCAATAACGTCAATGAAATTCCCAATACACATTGAGAAGGAGTTTGCGGTAATATTTGTTTTTGCCAGTACACTTGGAACAGAGTAATCTTCCAAACCAAGCCGAGAAGACCGTTCAAAGCAATACCTTCCCCGAACAAACCTGTCTGATTCTGACCACAACTGCATCCCAAACACATGTCAAAATGCAAAAAAAAAAAAAAAAAATTAAACAAAGTAATTACTTACCCAAGCGTGACATTAGCTTTAACAGGCTCTAGACCATCATCCTCTGTGACCAAATGCAACACATCCTCGACCAAGTTCCCTCTGGTGAATGTGTTGTTAGAAAGGTACTGGATCTGATAAGGGCAAATACTTGCAGGAGAAGAACATCCTCTCGATCCAAAACAACGCTTGTCACTGCATCTAATGCTTGAGCTCGTAGAAGATGCGTTGGGGCTGTATATATTGAGTGGTCGACTCTGTGTCAAAAGAAGAGAAACGAAAAATATCACTTTAAGAGAAAGTATGAATTAAAAAAAAACAAAAGAAAAAGAGTATATGCTTTCTTGAGGAGAAAGGTACCTGTGGAAGTCCAAATATCTTTCAAGTCACGGATACACGTTGTACCACAGTTACAAGGCAACCAAAACAAATCGCTGCCCGTGTCCAGAGCCACGAATTAGCCGGTGTTCCCACAGAGACATTGGCATAATGGAGGCTGAAAGCAAATTATATTCAATAAACATGAATAATATTCAAAACATGATTCTTGTTAACCAAGAGGAGAAGAGGCGTTACGATCCCAGAACGTCGACTCCAATCGTGAGGTTTCCCGCATGAACGTGACGGATGGCTTTTCGTTGTTGGAAGCAAGACCTCGACCCCTGATCAACTGGTCACGGTGGGCCAAAACCTTGAAGTACTCCATACTTCCCTTCTCGGGAACAAGATTGTCAAGCCCTAGAGTCTGCTTGACAGCATCAGAGAACATGTGGTGAACTTCGAAGCTGAACTTCCCAGTGGCCTCACATCTCTCTAATCCCCAACTCACCACCATTAACACAGACAAGAACACAAAAACATGACGAACAAGGGTAATATAGATTTTTCTCATAAATTTTTCTAATATTATTCAAAGCTTTTTTTGTCTAAAGATGTGTTTTTTATTTTACAAAAATGCATAATTTTTTAAGGATTCTCAAAATTGCTGAGGACATATATTGTTATCCTAAATTATGCATAACTTTTTAAATGAGTTATATTTTTTTTATTTTCCTATCTATTTTATATACATTTAAATATAATATTAAAATTATCTATGAATGTCAGAAATTTTAATTTTTGGATAATTTAATTTTTTTGTAAGATATATCTATAAATTATTGTACCTATTGGTGATTGTAGTCTTTACAGATGAACTATTGCAACTATTCATAATAGTAAATTTTGGTTATGAACCATTGCAATTTTTGGTATTGGTTATTAATCATTGTAACATTTAACTCTCTATATAAAGAGTTGTAAAGTTGTGTGTATTAGCAAATCATAATTAAAAATAAATAAAAAAAATAGAGAGAAAAAGAGAGATTCACTTTTTCAATTGATCATCAAAGATCTTGAAGAAACAAATCAAACACAAAACTTTATTTGTTATTCATGCGCCTCCTAATTAGCAAACCTGTTTTTTTTGGTTAACTGTTGATGTTATCATTTTTTATAGGAAAAACAAAATGCATCTCCTGGTGAAGCAAACGACATCTTTGTTTCTTAAAGCAAACAACATCTTTTGTCATCCCTGAACCAACGTCTTCCTCGAATAACAATGGCACCTCTTTAAAAGATTTATTTATATATGTCATCCTCTCTGATATTGTACTCTTTCCATTGGTTCTTTTATATCTTTTGAGATTTTTATTAATGAAAGTTACGTCTTGTTCTATATTTGTAGGTGTTTACTAGATTCCATTAATTAAATATTAATGAGTTTTGGAACAACGAAGTTGGTACCATCTTTTTCTCTTCAAATTTTTTTTTTTCACTAAAGGCTTGCAATAATAGAGAATGGAGAGATATCAATGGCTGTAGTCCCACTTGTTCCAAGGTGATTTCTCGTTTTTTGACACCTTTTGTCAAATTAGTGTTATACTTCTGTACGAACGAAGAAATGTCATTGGACTCAGACTTTGAAAAATTTGTTTGGACGTGTCTTTTCACAAAAACTGAAATATGTTAGTTATAAGAATTGTGTTTTTACGTAGTAGAATATATTAGAAAGGTATGCCTTTTTTATAAAAATGAATGAAGTCTATTAGTTTGATATGTTGTGTATCTTCATTATAAAAAAAAGTTTTTCTTTTCACAATAAACTAAACTCTATTCATTTTAAGAATTGTGTCTTTTATGAAAAATGAACTCTATATCAATTCAATTCTCTCGTTCGAATGGGGAGATAGATAGTTTTAAGTTGTAACTTTTCATCATAAAAATAAATTAGTTTAAAAGTAGTTAAAAAATCTCAGTAGGTGTCTTTCTACAATTAA
Organism: Brassica rapa; assembly: GCF_000309985.2. Classification (NCBI taxonomy): domain Eukaryota; kingdom Viridiplantae; phylum Streptophyta; class Magnoliopsida; order Brassicales; family Brassicaceae; genus Brassica; species Brassica rapa. The sequence continues at coordinate 25,861,120 of NC_024795.2, read as the reverse complement.
TAGTTTTTAGAGTTATGTCATCTCATTATAAAAAAAACTAGTAATAATAATCTGAAATAATGTTAGAAATTGAGTCTTTTCATATAAAAAAAATGTATTAGTTTTAAGAATTGTATTTTACATTATTAAAAAGATATCTTTTTATGAAAAACTGAACTGTATTATTAATTGTAAGAGTTGTGTTTCTTCATTATAGAAAAAATTATGTCTTTTCATACCAAAAAAAAACTGAACTCTATTAATATTAAGAGTGGTGTCTTTTCATTGTTAAATAAATTAGTTTAAAAATAATTGAAATATTCCAATAAGTATGTTTCTACAATTATTTAGTTTTAAAGAGTCGTATCTTCTCATTATAAAAAATAATTTATTTGTGTAAAACATTTATTTCTTTACGAAAAATTGCAAACAATTTTTTATAAAAGATTATCTTATAAAATGTGAAATATCTATTTTTATAAATGAGTTACCGTGCGACATCGCACGGGTTCCTTGCCTAGTTTTTTAATATGAGTTTCAAATAACGCGTGAATGAACTCTGAAATGAACATAAAATACATATATGACTAAAGAAGACTTTGAAGACGAAAAACAAACAAAATGAAGACCAGGTTTTGTCGTAGATGATTTAGTCTCTTTCTGTTTCAATAGTTAAGCTCATCCACACACACGTTTACAATTGAAGATTATGTAGTTTCTAACAAATATTTAAATGCAATTTTGTTGTTGTTTTGTAGTACCTTTGCTAACGATGAAAAGAACTACTCGACAGGAGGTCGCAGTACATACTCACATTTCTTATCTTCGACTTCAAAATGAGTCCTTGTTGCACGTTATCAAAATGCTCTTACACATTTGAGAGCCTCTAAATTTTGAGTGTCTGATGGGTACATATGGAGAATATAGGTCCATTCCTAGATTATACTATTAATAACGTTTCTTCTTCCTCTTGAAAGAGGTACATCTTATAAGTCCATGTTTAAACTGAAGTTATAAAGAACTCTTAGGTCATGAATGATTAATAAGAGAGAAGTCATATTGTCGCAGCAAACTACAAAACATCCACGATATATAGACGGCAGCTCTCATGCTGTATCTCCCACTGCTTTGGCCTTGCTAATGAGAGAAAACTTAGTCAAAGATAAATTTGAAATGAAATAGCTCATAAGAGTAGCTTTATTGTGCAAAACATAAATTTAAGAACATAGAAAAGCTTAAGCTTGTTTTCAGGAAAAAAGACAACGATTTTATTACACATAGGTGAAGGAGTAGCTGCTATAGAGGGCAGGCCAAAGTTTTTCTTCTCATCACATTACAATCATATTTATACTAATGTTCAACTTGCAAAAGAAACTTTTTTTGTCACTAATTAACTTCATTAAAAACTAAAAGTAAAGAATAAGCCCCGAGAGGCCCAGGCCTAATAGGTTTGTTACAATGAAAAGAAGTTCGAAGAGTCTCTTTCGCTAATGCATCAGCCTCAGCGTTCAGAGATCGAGAGAAATGCGAAAACAAAATGATGCAAGGTAAGTAGATATCGAACGGATGTCTTTCACAATCCCGATGATTTCCTTAGCCTGAGTGATGCCGGAGATTGCTCGTACGAGCGTTAGATTGTCGGAGAACACATCGAGAGCGGTGATATCAAGAGTGATCGCCATGCAGAGGGCTGATCTAATTGCGGAGGCTTCTGCGATTAGGGGTTATCCAATCGAGCGTTCAATCACTGATCCTTTGATTGGGAACTTGAGCTTTTGGCCTGAGAAAATTCAAGCCAACCCGCCATCAGATTGTCCTTGTTCCAAGCCGCGCATCCGTCTTGCAGGTTACTCGATTTTCATCTGCAACCCCTCGAAAAGAATCTCGCGTTTGGCTACGGTCAGTATGAGATAAGTTGCTTCCTT